>NC_141874.1:374163472-374466502 GCF_056163025.1 Triticum urartu
TCTGTGAGCCACAGGGACTCAGCAATCCCGCACCCTCGCGATCAGGACTATTTAAGCTTATAGGTAAGGCAAGGTAAAATATATGTGGAGTTGCAGCATGCGACTAACATACATGGTGGCTAACTTATTCGCAAAAGAGAGCGAGAAGAGGAGGCAAAGCGCGAGCGAGTAATCTAGAGAACAACCTGTGCAAGCATTACTCCAACACCGTGTCCACTTCTCGGACTCCGCCGAGAAGAGGCCATCACGGTAACACACACGGTTGATTCATTTTAATTAAGTTAAGGTTCAAGTTATCTACAACCGAACATTAACAAATTCCCATCTGCCCATAACCGCGGGCACGGCTTTCGAAAGTTCAATCCCTGCAGGGGAGTCCCAACTTATCCCATGACAAGCTCTCACGGTCAACGAAGGAATATACCTCCTCCCAAGACGTTCCGATCAGACTCGGTATCTCGGTTCTTCAAGACACTTCGACAGGTTAAAACAAGACCAGCAACACCACCGAGATGTCCCGACAAATCCTGATAGGAGCTGCACATATCTCGTTCTCAGGGCACACCGGATGAGCAAGACGTCGGGTAGGCCAGCCCAGAGTTGCCCCTGGTAGCCCCGGACATCGCTCGGTTGGACTAACACTCAGAGGAGCACTGGCCCGGGGGGGCTAAAATAAAATGACCCTCGGGCTCCGGAAACCCAAGGGAAAAAAGAGGCTAGGTGGCAAATGGTAAAACCAAGGTTGGGCATTGCTGGAAAAGCTTTAATCAAGGTGAACTATCAAGGGGTTCCCATTATAACCCAACTGCGTAAGGAACGCAAAATCCGAGAACATAACACCGATATGACGGAAAATAGGGCGGCAAGAGTGGAACAAAACACTAGGCGAGAGGCCGAGCCTTCCACCCTTTACCAAGTATATAGATGCATTAAGATAACATGGCAATATAATGATATCCCAACAAGTAAATAAATGTTCCAACAAGGAACGGTCTCCAATCTTCACCTGCAACTAGCAACGCTATAAGAGGGGCTAAGCAAAGCGGTAACATAGCCAATCAACGGTTTGCTAGGACATGGTGGGTTAGAGGTTTGACATGGCAATTTGGGAGGCTTGAAAGCAAGTGGTAGGCATCGTAGCATTGGCATAGCAAAAGAGCGAGCAAACTAGCATAGCAAAGATAGTAGTGATTTCGAGGGTATGATCATCTTGCCTGCAAAGCTGTCAGAGTTGACTGGATCCTCGAAAGCAAACTCAGCGGGCTCCTCGTTAGGGAACTCGTCTCCCGGCTCTACCCAAACAAGACAAACAAGCAACAAGGACACAATCAACCACATGCAAACTCAAACAACACGATGCAAAGATGGTATGCTATGCGGGATGCGATGCGGGATGCATATGCAAGATATGACAAGGAATGCATGAACCTGGCCTCAACTTGGGAACCCAAGTGTGCCACTGGAAATATGAGATGAAATCGCTTGAAAACGATAGGAAGAACGCCGCAATTGGAGTTACGGTTTGGAAATGGCAAGCGATTCAAATATGACATCGGTCTGCCATTTACAGCAAGTAGCCATCTAAATGCAATGAGATGAACATGCTACAGCACTCAAACATGGCAACAAAATACATGGAAGGGATGCATTCAAGATTCTTAAAAAAAGTCTAGCACTGAGCTATGGCCAATTAATCCATTAACAGGTTCAAACAAGCATGGCAAAAATGCATATGGTAAATAGATCTCAGACTTAGTGAAATTAACACTTGTCTGGAATTTCAGATCAGGTAGCACTCTTCGGAGCCACAAAACTACATGCTACAGGACCTGAACATGACAAGTAGCCCTCTTCTAACAGCATTTCGGGCATCAAGATGAACTCAAATGAAAACGATGCAATGGAATGAAATGATGTACTCTCTGAGATGAACATTTTGATATGCTATATGCCAAAACGGAGCTACGGATACGGAGATATAGCATGATGAATAGGAGCACATGGATTAGGGTTTTGGGCAAAAGTCATCCCGAACGAGATCTAGATCTGAGATCCGGACGGCGCGGATAACGAGGTTCGTCGGGGCACTGTTCACCGGCGCCGGAGTTCGTCGGGGAGGCGGCTGCCGGAGCTCACCGGAGGAGCGGGCCGGCCGGATCTCGCCGGATCCGGGGCCGGCGAGGAGCGGCGCGCTGGGGCGGCGCGGCGTGCCGAGGCGATGGCTGGCGACGAGGGGGCCGGGCGGAGCTTCAAGCTTGCCGGCGAGACGGCGTGGCGGCGTGGCGAGCAACGCCGGCGTCGGGGCGACGCGCCTGGAGCAAGGAGGCGGCGGGGAAGACCCGGGCCGCGGGGGCCGTCCTTGGGCCCCGGCGGGCCCGCGCGGGTGGCAGCGCGGTTGATGTGGGCGCGGGCGACAGCGAGTGGGAGGAGGACACGTGGCGGCGGCGGCTGGGTCGGACACGTCCGACCCGAAGCGGACGCTTCCGGCGGCGAGAGGTGGGAGGCGACTAGGGTTTCAACCGTGATTTTGAATGGGGGAGATATATATAGGCATAGAGGGAGCTAGGAGAGTCCAAATGAGGTGCGGTTTTCGGCCACGCGATCGTGATCGAACGCTCTAGAAGATGGAGAGGGTTTTGGTGGGTTTGGGGCCAAATTGGAGGGGTGTTGGGCTGCAACACACACGAGGCCTTTTCGGTCCCTCGGTTAACTGTTGGAGTATCAAACGAAGTCCAAATGATACGAAACTTGACAGGCGGTCTACCGGTAGTAAATCAAGGACGCTCGGCAAGTCTCGGTCCAATCCGGAAATGTTTAATCCCCACACACGAAAGAAAGGTAGAAATGGCCACCGGAGGAGAACGAAGCGCCGGAATGCAAAACGGACAACGGGGAAAAAGCTCGAACGCATGAGATGAACACGTATGCAAATGCAATGCGCATGATGACATGATATGAGATGCATGACAATGATAACAACACACGGAGACAAAGACCCGAACCCGAGAAAATAAAATAACTTAACACCGGAAACGGCAAGAGTTGGAGTACAAATTGGGAAAGTTACATCCGGGGTGTTACAACATGGCCCATTGCTACTGGGCTAAACTGGTGGGCGATCCGTAACTAAACGGTGCTCGTCCGAAAACTAACTAAACCGCGCACATACGAAATAAAAGAAACCGGTCAGCTAAATCGACTCGACCTAAACCGATCTAAACCGAATAAAACTGAAACAAACTGGAACTAAACCGGTCGATAAACAGAAAAACCTAACCGTTCATTAGATCTAATCTAGCGCGTCAATAACAGATCGGACGGAGGGGAATGGCTCACCGTGGTGGGGTGAGCTCCGACGAGGTCGTCGGCGGCGGTGGCGGCTTGGGGACGATGCAGGTGAGGCCTCTGGTGGTCCTCGACGATGGTGAAGACGCCCAGGCAATGCGGAAGACAATGGCGATGCCGATGGTGGTCGGCGGTGAGCTCGGGGACGTCAGAGGAGGACGGCGGCGAGGTTGAGGCACCGATGGCGTTCGGGCATCGACAGATGACGGCGCTCCGGTGGGTTTCGGGCTCGGGCGAAGGCACGGGGAGATGCGGGCGAGCAATGGGGTTGCGATGGTGATCTTAGGTGGCGGCTAGGTGGTCGGGGTCGAGTGCTGCGGCGGCAATGGCGTGGCGGCGGAGCTCGGGCTCCGGCGAGCAATAGATGGCGAGGGAGAGGGGTTCGGGGGTCAGGAAGGGGCGGAACGGGGTGAGGGGAGGGGTATATATAGGGGGCGACCGACTTGGAGGAGGGGGCAGATCGGGGAGAAGATCCCGAATGATCTGGGATTCCGGCGGCGGCGCAACTTGGCGTGCGGAAGAAGAAGGAGTGCGCGAGGTTTCGGGCGGACAGGTGGGGCCCGCAAGTCAGCGTTGGTGAGAGAGAGAGGAGGTAGCGGGCGACCGGGGCGAAGGGGTTTCTGGCGCGGGTGAGTTGCTGGGCCATCCTGGTGTGTAGGTGGGCCGAGGGAGAGAGAGAGAGAGTTGGGCCTCGGTGGCTTCGGCCATTTTTTTAAAGGTTTTTTCCTATTCTTTTTAAACACAGAACAAAAAGAAAGAAATAAACAAACTAAATTATAAATGTATATAGGCATATAATATATCAAAATGACCGCAAAAATAAATCCTGCAACATGAACATTTTTACAAAGTGAAATAAAATACACAAAATTCTAATAAATAAACAAAGTACTACTGATGCAATTAAAATTCAAAATAAAACTACTTTAAAATAACAAAATTATTTCAAACTTAATTTTCTCCATTTTTCTAATGTAGGGAATCATTTTACCCTATTTTCTATATATTTTAATTTTGGAGAAAATAATTTGAAATAAAACCAAATAACTCCAAATGGTTTCGAATTTTAACAAAAAAATTCAAACCATCTTCAAACCTTTCTTCATACTTCCAACTCATATTTCATATGTTTTGAAGAAGTCATTTTATCTTCTCTCATGAAAATCATTGAGTCGCATAAAGTTTATAAATTTGAAATACCTTCAAAATGAAATTCAAAAATCTTTTGAAACCCTTTTTGTTTCTGGAAGAAGTCATGTTTTCTTCACTCTAGGGTTGTGGTGATGAAATAAATTTGAATTTCATTGAGATCAAATGCAAGGATGAAGTTTGGGAAGTCATTTCATTCCCACTCATTCAACTTTCAAAAAGTTTCCAATTTCACTCAATTTCACACGATCAATCACTCACAATCAAACAAAAAATCAAAGTGATTTATTTAATATAACATTCCAAAATTTAGAATTTTGGGATGTTACAAACCTACCACACTTAAAATGAATCTCGTCCTCGAGATTCGAAGAGGCTAGCAAGAAAAGGTTAGGGGTTGGGGGTCTTCTAGCAAATATTTTGGTCGGAAGGGTCTAGTGTGCTACCACACTTAAAAGCATGGGTATGGTTCAGACAAAACTCATGTACTCCATCCTTTTGGGTTCCTGGTGTCGGTGTTCTCATATACTCCGGAATAGCTCTTTCACGGGTGGTGTTCCGGTCGGGGCATAACTTTTTCCTCAAACATGTGTCCTTTCATCCTGGTGGCGTTCTTCCGAGTCTGGGTCTTCTTAGCTGACTGGTCTATCGCCAATACTAAATAACTATCAAAATTCTCATGGTAGTCAACCATGTATGGTTTCTCCTGCAGAAAATTGGGTTTGGTTTAATCTCACCGTTTATCCTACGATTGGCAATGGGTGCCTGGTACATGGATCAATCATCCTACCATTCTATGGTTTTATGGCTTGACATGTCGACACTCTTCTAAGGTTTTCAAGGCTCTCTGATTTTCCATCAGCATATGATAGTTCATGATAGAAGTCTCCGGTATGGGGGCCAATCCATCCCGTACTTGAACCATTACTACATATGTAGACATCGAATCACGTATTCTAACACTTGGGCATACTCACAAGCATTGCAGAATTTCTCTTGTCGACGAACTGAATTCGAATAAATCCATTGTTTCTGCAAGCTGAACAAGACATCTAACGGTTCTTCACATCTCTCGGGTTTTCGTATCCTCCTAAAAATGTCGGTTGATTAACTCAGACTTTTCTTCCAAAATATCTTCCTTCAGCAAGAGTGTGCTTGCTTCTTATTAACTCCGGGGCCTGTGGGTTATGGCCCACTTCAACTCTTGTAAAATTTAGCTCATCCTTTCGAGGATCATCATTCTGTATTCCAACATTACATCTCCTTTAAATCCAATAGTACTTCATTTTGTCATACTCTTGGGGTAACCATCATAATCAAACTCCAACTTACTTCGTCCGGCTCCTTCCTATGGACCGTCATGAACAACGCCTTTTTTTTCTTCATTGATCATGTGGCTTTACGGAGTACTACCACACTTAAAACGAAATGCACTAGTTCATCCATAAATCATATTCTTTTCATATCAAATCTTTTATTACATCCTTAACCACTTTTCGTAAATCCAAATTCCAAAAGTACTTTGTTACAAATGATGCCACCCACATGGTTTGGTATGGTCAGGCATTACTTCCTACTTTATTCATTTTTCCTCCTTGAGGATTCTTCAGTCCCACTGGAATTGTGCGACATGTGCCTTGAAATCTTCAATCTTTTGTTTCATCGTGGTGGCCTTGAGATTCATTTCCATCATCTCTGCATGCACTTCTCTTAGATATTCCTAAGTATAACAGAGTCTTTCTTAAAGTATTTCTCCGATCTGGCGTATGGCTTCCATGGCTTCTTCACGAACAGCATCAAAGAAAGTTGCTTGTGGTACACGTGAGATGAAAAAGTACTGCCCCATCATCTTTGGGCAAACTCCTTTCATACAGTGGACGTGTACCTCCACAAACCAAAGTTCCACTCCCTTTTGCATGAAGGGGTATCCTTTGTAGACTGGATCTCCTTCAAGGTGAATATGCTTCATCATGTCCTTCAGGATCTTCAGGTAATCATGATCACTTGTCAGGGTCATGATCGTTTCCGAACCTTTAAGGAAAGACTAATAAAGGGTCGTCATCTGCAGTTGTAAAACAAAAATGGTGCTCAGAATAAGGTACATATCTACTTGGGTACACATTCATATCATCCAAACAAAACTTCAAACTCAATTTCCAACATCTAGTTTATGCATCACAACTCATTTTCTTCCATGTTCACCCAGAATATTAATTTCCAAGATAAAATATAATAACTCCTTAAAACCTTTCAGCATATGACATATCAACTTTATTGAGTCATGAATTATTACAATCTCTGAGTAATCTATTACATAACTAAACCCCGCATTCTCATGAAAAGTGTTTTCCATACTACCCTTATTACTGATATCAACATCTCTACTACTCAGCTCCAGCTTTCTCATGATTTGAACAATCCCTAGCAAAATGTCCTGCCTCCTTGCAACAAAAACAAATAACTTCCGGCATGTATCGAGGCTTCTTGGTGATGGTGCCTACTCCTTGAGTTCCTTGCTTCGTGGGCGATCCATAACTAAACGGCGCTTGGCCGAAAACTAACTAAACCGCGCACATACGAAATAAAAGAAACCGGTCGGCTAAACCGACTCGACCTGAGCCGATCTAAACCGAATAAAACTGAAATGAACCGGAACTAAACCGGTCTATAAACAGAAAAACCTAACCGTTCGTTAGATCTAATCTAGCGCGTCAATAACAGATCGGACGGAGGGAATGGCTCACCGCGGTGGGGCGAGCTCCGGCGAGGTCGTCGGCGGCGGTGGCGGCTCGGGGACGATGCAGGTGAGGCCTCCAGTGGTCCTCGATGACGGTGAAGACGCCCAGGCGATGTGGAAGACAACGGCGATGCCGATGGTGGTGAGCTCGGGGACGTCAGAGGAGGACGGCGGTGAGGTTGAGGCGGCGATGGCGTTCGGGCGTCGGCGGATGACGGCGCTCCGGTGGGTTTCGGGCTCGGGCGAAGGCACGGGGAGATGCAGACGAGCGATGGGGTTGCGGTGGTGATCTTAGGTGGCGGCAAGGTGGTCGGGGTCGAGTGCTACGGCGGCAATGGCGTCATGGCGGAGCTCGGGCTCCGGCGAGCAATGGAAGGCGAGGGAGAGGGGTTCGGGGGTCAGGAAGGGGCGGAACGGGGTGAGGGGAGGGGGTATATATAGGGGGCGACCGAGTTGGAGGAGGGGGCAGATCGGGGAGAAGATCCCGAACGATCCGGGATTCCGGCGGCGGCGCGACTTGGCGTGGGGAAGAAGAAGGAGGGCGCGAGGTTTCGGGCGGACAGGTGGGGCCCTCAAGTCAGCGTCGGTGAGAGAGAGAGGAGGTAGCGGGCGACTGGGGCGAAGGGGTTTCTGGCGCGGGTGAGTTGCTGGGCCAGCCTGGTGCGTAGGTGGGCCGAGGGAGAGAGAGAGAGAGATAGAGAGAGAGAGAGAGAGAGAGAGAAAGAGAGAGTTGGGCCTCGGTGGCTTCGGCCGTTTTTCTTAAAAAAAGGTTTTTTTCCTATTCTTTTTAAACACAGAACAAAAAGAAATAAATAAACAAACTAAATAATAAATGTATATAGGCATATAATATATCAAAATGACTGCAAAAATAAATCCTGCAACATGAACATTTTTACAAAGTGAAATAAAATACACAAAAATTCTAATAAATAAAAAAAGTACTACTGATGCAATTAAAATTCAAAATAAAACTACTTTAAAATACCAAAATTATTTCAAACTTAATTTTCTCCATTTTTCTAATGTAGGGAATCATTTTACCCTATTTTCTATATATTTTAATTTTGGAGAAAATAATTTGAAATAAAACCAAATAACTCCAAATGGTTTTGAATTTTAACAAAAAAATTCAAACCATCTTCAAACCTTTCTTCATACTTCCAACTCATATTTCATATGTTTGGAAGAAGTCATTTTATCTTCTCTCATGAAAATCATTGAGTTGCATAAAGTTTAAAATTTTGAAATACCTTCAAAATGAAATTCAAAAATCTTTCGAAACCCTTTTTGTTTCTGGAAGAAGTCATGTTTTCTTCACTCTAGGGTTGTGGTGATGAAATAAATTTGAATTTCATTGAGATCAAATGCAAGGATGAAAGTTTGGGAAGTCAGTTCATTCCCACTCATTCAACTTTCAAAAAGTTTCCAATTTCACTCAATTTCACACAATCAATCACTCACAATCAAACAAATAATCAAAGTGATTTATTTAATATAACATTCCAAAATTTAGAATTTTGGGATGTTACATTCTATGATTAACATCCTATTTAGTAAGCATTTTACGGAAAGCACCGTGAATAAAATGTGAACCACCATCAGTCATTAAATATCTAGGGGCTCCAAACCTTGGAAAAATAACTTCTTTAAGCATCTTAATAGAGGTGTTATGATCAACACTACTAGTTGGAATGGCTTCTACCCACTTAGTAACGTAATCAACAGCAACTAAAATAAGTCTATATCCATTAGAGGCAGGAGAAGGTCCCATATAATCAAATCCCCAAACATCAAATGGTTCAATAACAAGTGAATAAGTCATAGGCATTTCCTGACGTCTACTAATATTACCAATTCTTTGACATTCATCACAAGATAAGACAAACTTACGGGCATCATTGAAGAGAGTAGGCCAATAAAAACCGGATTGCAATACCTTGTGTGCAGTTCTATCTCCAGCATGGTGTCCTCCATAAGCTTCGGAGTGAACTTTTTCTTTTGCTGGTATGTAAAGCTAGGTGGTATAAATTTAGCAACAATGTAATTAGCATAATCAGCATACCATGGAGCAGTATGAGAAGCATTTATGACATTTGATTGTTCATCAGGAAAGCTATCATCAATAGGTAGTGGGTCATCAGGAACATTCTCTAGCCTAGACAAGTTGTCTGCAACAGGGTTCTCAACTCCCTTTCTATCAATTATATGCAAATCGAATTCTTGTAGCAAGAGAACCCATCTACAAGTCTAGGTTTAGCATCTTTCTTTTCCATAAGGTATTTAATAGCAGCATGATCCGTGTGAATTGTTACTTTAGAATCAACAATATAAGGTCTAAACTTATCACAAGCGAATACAATTGCTAAAAATTCTTTTTCAGTAGTAGCATAATTTCTCTAAGCATTGTCTAGAGTTTTACTAGCATATTGAATAACATTTAATTTCTTATCAACTCTTTGCCCTAGAATAGCACCTACAGCATAATCACTAGCATCACACATAGTTTCAAAAGGTAAATTCCAATCAGGTGGCTGAACAATAGGTGCAGAGATCAATGCTTTGTTAAGTATTTCAAATGATTCTACGCAATCATCATCAAAAACAAATGATATATATTTTTGTAATAAATTAGTCAGAGGCCGAGAAATTTTTGAGAAGTCCTTAATGAACCTCCTATAAAAACCAGCGTGACCAAGGAAACTTCTTATACCTTTGATGTCCTTGGGACATGGAATCTTTTCAATAGCATCAACCTTAACTTTATCAACTTCCATACCTCTTTCAGAAACTTTATGCCCCAAGACAATACCTTCATTAACCATAAAGTGGCACTTCTCCCAATTCAAGACAAGGTTAGTTTCTTCACATCTCTACAAAACTCGATCAAGGTTGCTTAAGCAATCATCAAAAGAGGATCCATAGACGGAGAAATCATCCATGAAAACCTCACAAATATTTTCACAAAAGTGAGAGTATATAGCCATCATGCATCTTTGGAAGGTAGTAGGTGCATTACATAAACCAAAAGGCATACGTCTATAAGCAAAATTACCGAACGGGCAAGTAAAAGTGGTCTTAGATTGATCATCAGCTGACACAGGTATTTGAGAGAAACCAGAATAACCATCTAGAAAGAAAAAATGTCTATGTTTGGATAATCTTTCTAGCATTTGATCAATAAAAGTTAAGGGGTAATGATCTTTTTTAGTAGCCTTATTTAATTTGCGGAAATCAATTACCATCCTAGAACCTGTAATAATTCTTTGTGGAATCAATTCATCTTTATCATTAGGAATGACAGTAATACCTCCCTTTTTAGGGACTCAATGGACAGGACTTACCCATTGACTATCAGCAACGGGATAAATTATACCTGCCTCAAGGAGCTTTAGTATTTCCTTTCTTACCACTTCTTTCATCTGAGGATTCAGTCATCGTTGGTGATCACGAACTGGTTTGGCATCTTTCTCCAAATTTATTTTGTGTTGACATAGTGTGGGACTAATGCCCTTAAGATCATCGAGAGTATATCCAATAGCAGCACGGTGCTTCTTCAGAGTTTCCAATAATCTCTCTTCTTCATGCTCTGAAAGGTTAGCACTAATAATAACAGGATATATCTTTTTCTCATCAAGATAAGCATATTTAAGAGTATCAGGTAACGGTTTGAGCTCAAACACGGGATCACCCTTGGGTGGAGGAGGATCCCCTAGGATTTTGACAGGCAAATTGTGCTTTAGGATGGGTTCCTGTTTAAAGAATACTTCATCTATTTCCCTTCTTTCATTCATAAACATATCATTTTCATGGTCTAGCAAATACTATTCTAAAGGATCGCTAGGAGGCACGGCAATAGAAGCAAGACCAATAGTTTCATATTTACTAGGCAATTCCTCTTCACGGTGTTGTCTACGAAATTTAGAAAAGTTGAACTCATGAGACATATCACCTAAGCCAATAGTAACAACATCCTTTTCGCAATCTATCTTAGCATTAACTGTGTTCAAGAAGGGTCTACCAAATATAATGGGACAGAAGCTATCTTGTGGGGAACCAAGGACAAGAAAATCAGCAGGATATTTAGTTTTCCCACACAAAACTTCAACATCTCTAACAATCCTAATTGGTGAAATAGTATCTCTATTGGCAAGTTTAATTGTGACATCAATATCTTCTAACACAGCAGGTGTGATGTCGTGCATAATTTCTTTGTATAAGTCAATAGGTATTGCACTAGCACTGGCACCCATATCACATAAGCCATGATAACAATGATCTCCTATTTTAGCAGAAATAACAGGCATGCCTACCACGGATCTATGTTTATCTTTAGCACAAGGTTTAGCAATTCTAGCAGTCTCATCACAGAAATGAATAACATGCCCATCAATATTATCAAACAAGAGATCTTTAACAATAGCAATATTAGGTTCAACTTTAACTTGTTCAGGAGGTGTATAGGTTCTAATATTGTGTCAGGACCCCGATTCCAAGCCACATCGATCTAGCCGGTAACACATCATATCACTTTGCGGCCTCACGCACGGTATCCCACGGGTGTCGCCTTACCATGGCCCGGGACCATTTGCGCCTTTTGGCTCACGTATATGATAGTGTCGCTAGCATCCATATGACAGAGAACCTGGGCCGACATGACTAGTCATGAACCCAAAGTGGCACAGACCTATGGAGACAGGCATACATGAATCACATCGAGCATGTCGGTCATCAGCGAGTGATTCCGGGCTGTAGCACTGGGCTAACAGGACTCCGGGGAACCCGGGCTGTAGCAGGCTAGGCAGGACTCCGGATGTCACCGCGTGACATTTCCTCGAAGGGAAAGACATAGGAACGACGTGAAACACATGCCGGCCAGTCAAGTGTCCTAAGCAGTAGTGCTGGGCTAGCAGGACTCCGGTGAGCTGGGCTGTAGCGGACTACTATGGCCCGAGGAACACTAGACTACATTTCTCCATAAGAAAGGCTGCTAAGGATAAACAACTAGATTGTCGGATCCCACTCATACCAAACATTTCAATCATACACACAATATGCCCGATATGAGTACATACAACATGGCATCACAACAAAACTCTACAACTCAAGTACTTTATTTAAAGGCTCTAGAGAGCCATACATAACATGTTCATACAGATAGGGGTCACATGACCCGACACTCAAGTCATACAATCATAAAAGCACAAGCGGAAGCAACTAGTCTGAGTACCGACACTAGAAAGAAAGAAGGCTTCTCGAAACCTGTCTATCTACATAGGGCCCTCCATGGCCAGGATCACCACCTGGGTGGCTAGTCACTTGTCGACGTCAAGGTCTACGTAGAACCCATCGGAGGGGGCGGTGTTGTCGTCTGAAAACAGTAATTAAGAAAACATGAGTACAAAGGTACGCAACAAGTCTTACAACAGAACCTACTATACATGCTCATTCTCAAGAAGGTGGTGGGATTATTGCAGCAAGCCAGCTTTGACTCTTGGCTAAGCTATCCTACGGAACTCCACTAGTAAAATAGTTTTCACACACGAGTCCACTACTCACCAACACAATACTCCACCGAGGATTCTCTCTCGTCATCCTACCAGAGGGCCATCCTCGGTACTCACACTTATCTTGAGTCTTTTAGTAGTAACCATTAACTTGTCTATGAACTGTATAGGCAACCAAGTAGTCCTTTACCGCGGACGCGGCTATTCGAATAGATGATGTTAACCCTGCAGGGGTATACTTCTTCATACACGCTTTCACCACTTACCGCCGTTTACACGACATGTACTCGGCAACCTTCAAGCGGAAGCCCAGCGAGGGTGTTGGCCACGTCCTACCTAAACACTTAAGTCTCTAGTCCAGGTTTATCGCCTATCCAGGTTCCATCCGCAGGGAGTCCGGCCGACGTTTCCACATATGGCCCCGAACGATGTGAACAGGGTCCCGAGACGCCAAACGGGCGCCCGGCATACCCGGCCACGGTGTATCTACCGCAACATAGCCCACCCCTAGGGTCAGCGCTACGCACGGCCACCAACACATAACCTACAAACACCAGAAACTATTTGCAACTCCTGGACAGAGTACTAGGGTGATTAAGAAGCCGAGAGGGTCCATTGGTTTCGGGCCCAATGTACGGTAGTAACTGCGTCTTAAATCACACATACAGATCTCAGTTCTTATGGACGGCCTCAATGAAACAACCCACCCTGTACTCCTACATGGCCTCTCATCGATACCTTTACCAAAACATATTCAACACATCCCTCACATTACCGACATAAACATTTCACTCTAGCCCATCACCCAGATGAACCAGACCTGACACAACTCTAAGCATAGCAGGCATAGCAAGGTAGGAATCACATACATGGCTCAATCAACTCCTACACATGCTAGTGGGTTTCATCTAGTTATTGTGGCAATGATAGGTCATGCAGAGCATAAGGGTTCAACTACCGTAGCACACAGCAGTTTGAATCGCGTTGTCTTAATGCAGTAAACAAGAGCAGAAGCGAGAACATGGGTTTGTATCGGAATGATCAATGGGTTGCTTGCCTGTTGTAGAGGTAGTAGGGTACTGCCCTTCAGACGGATACTCGGGGTTATCCTCGGAGGCAGAACCTACCACGAAAGACACACCGAACATAATCAACACATGGCAATATGCAACAATATGATGCATGCTATGACATGGCAAGATGAAAATGTCTTGGCCTAATGCAAGCTAAAACAGAAGGGGATGAACTCATTTGAATCAAAGATTCAAATATTAGCTCATTAAACATGGCCATATTAGTGCATCACCTTATTCTGCTTATTAGTGCATCACCTTATTCTGCTTTAACATATGGAGAGATTGAATTTTTCTGATCATTTTTCATATATAAATCTTTGCATTTGGAGCTATGGTTGATTTTCTATGATTTTTAGAAGTTTTGCCTATTTTCTGGAATTTCCTATTAAAGAATAAATCCAGTAATTGAATTAATGCGTCAGCACTGCGTCACTGTGATGTCAGCGGTCAAAGGTGCCAGCCCAGGTCAAACCTGACTGGTGGGCCCCATCTATTAGTCTCTCGGCTAACTAACAAAGTTAGTTAGTGTTTAGTTAGCACTAAGCTAGGTTAGTTAGGCCCTGGGCCCACATGTCAATGAGAGAGAGTTAGTTAACGAGGTCGTTAGCCTCTAACAGAGTGATTAGCTCTAATTAAAACTAATCTAATTAAGTTAGGAGCCGGCCCACCTATCAGTGACTCGGGCGGGGTCAAACTAGGGTCAAACCCCTGGTCAGCGGGGTTAATCCCGCCGGCGTTGAGTCGCCGGCGAGGCCGAGACGGCGGAGAGCGTCGGAAACGCTGCTCCGGCCACGGTTCGATGCGCGGGTGAGTGCTACGGGTAGCTGGCGGTGTGGCGCAGCCAACGGTGGCGTTGGTTGGTGCTGGGATGGCCGGGAACGACGACGGCGTCGAGCCGAGCGGCGGCCGGAGCTCGGCCGTTGGTGGTTTTGCTGCTGCAGCGAGCTAGCGGGGAAACGGACGCACTAGCGAGGCGCTACGAGGTGCGGCGAGTGCGTTAAGCACCCGCGCCTGACCAAATGGTCACCGAAGTGACGCCGGCGTCGAGCTCGCGCAGCGGCGTGCTACGGTGAGCAAGGGGGCGGAGTGTACGGCGAGCAAACGAAGCAAAGAAGAGGGGGGGTCGGTAGAGGAGCTCACGGCGGTTGCAGAACGCGTCTCAGCGGGCTCGGGGGAGGTCGGACGTCGTCGGGGCGTTGCCGGCGATCTCGGTGGACCGAGGAAGAAGAAGGCGTCGGGGAGGTGGTTGGAGGCGTCCGGCGTCGCGTGAGTCGACGAGGAGGTCGAGGACGGCAGCGCGGAGCTAATGGGCTTGTCGGAGAGGTGAGGGGGTGGCTCTGGTGACAACTACACCGAACGGCGGCGAGGATCGCGCTCGGCCATCACGGGAGAGGGTGAGGGAGACGAGGGGGAGAGAGGGGAGGAGTGCAGGGAGGTGCTGGGCGTCTCCGTGGCGCTCGGATGGGGACGAGGAGGCAGCAGGAGGTGGAAGCAGGAGGTGGCCGCGGGTGCACGCGCCGGCGACACGCCTCTGCCTACTGGCAGAGGTGGGTGACGACTGGCGCAGGCCAGTTGGGCTGGGCCAGCACAGGTGAGGCCCAGGTGGGTTTCTCCCTCTCTCTTTTTCTTATTCGTTTTCTTTTTCTATTTTTCTGCAACTGTTGGGCTTTATTAAAATTACCAGGGCATTACCATAAATCATAAAATTAATCATGCCCACTGCTTAGAATATATCCAACAGCAAACATTTTAGTTTATGATTATTTGAGCATTTAAAATATTTTATAGCATTTAAATGCCCAAATGCAAATACCATACGGATTAATCCAATGACCTTTGATGTCCTAGAAAAATGTGCACCATTTTTGTCAAAGGTTTTAACCCAAAACAAAAAGGGTAGGCTTTTTAGAAGGGCATTTCAGGTTCATTGGAAAAGTTTTTAGTAAACCCTAGTTGTTCCAGGGGGGTGCTGGGGGTTCTGTCTTCCCCATTTCAAATTTAAGAGGAATTTAAACATGATGCACACTCTAATGCTTGAACTAACTAGGGTGTGACATATTGCTTTTACGAACCACAGTTGAAGCTTTAGCATGATCTTTTATCCTAACAGGAAAAGGTGGTTTCTCAACATAAGTAGTAGGAACAATAGGATCATTATAAGTGACAATATTTTCTTCAACTTTAATAGGTACAACTACTTTTACTTCTATGGGAGGATGATATTTAAACCACTTCTCTTTAGGGAGATCAACATGAGTAGCAAAAGATTCACAGAATGAAGCTGCTATTTTAGAGTCAAGTCCATATTTAGTGCTAAATTTACGGAAAACATCGGTATCCATAAAAGATTTAACACAATCAAAATTAGGTGTCATACCTGACTTCTTACCTTCGTCGAGGTCCCAATCTTCAGAGTTGCGTTTAATTCTTTCCAATAAATCCCATTTGAATTCAATAGTCTTCATCATAAAAGAGCCAGCACAAGAAGTATCGAGCATGGTGCGATTGTTATCAGAAAGCCGAGCATATAAATTTTGAATAATTATTTCTATTGGAAGCTCATGATTGGGTCATGAATATAACATTGATTTAAGCCTCCCCCAAGCTTGAGCGATGCTTTATCCTTCGTGAGGCCAAAAAGTATATATATAATTGCGATCACGATGCATAGGATAAAACTTCTGATGAAATTCCAATTTCAATCATTTGTAGTTCCATGATCCCATATCATCACATAGCCTATACCATGTCAATGCGTCTCCCTCCAAATATAAAGGGAAGACCTTCTTCTTGATAACATCATCGGGCATACCTGCAAGATTAAATAATCCACAAACTTCATCCACATATATTAGGTGCTCATCGGGATGTAATGTTACATCTCCGGCAAAAGGTTTAGCTAGCAATTTTTCTATCATACCCGAAGGAATTTCAAAGAAGACATTTTCATTTTTAGTAGGTTCAGTAGGTTGAGGAGCAAGTCTTTGCTCTACTGGTCGGGGTGAAGATACCCCGAACAAGCCCCTGAGAGGATTACTTTCCGTAGTAACAAGTGACAGTAAATTTCAGCACACTATATAAATTTTTCCTTACCAAATTACGCCTACCAAAGGCGCTTCACTCCCCGGCAACGGCGCCAGAAAAGAGTCTTGATGACCCAAAAGTATAGGGGATCTATCGTAGTCCTTCCGATAAGTAAGAGTGTAGAACCCAACGAGGAGCAGAAGGGAATGATAAGCGGTTTTCAGCAAGGTATTCTCTGCAAGCACTGAAATTATAGGTGACAGATAGTTTTGTGATACGAAAATTTGTAACGAGCAACAAGTAATAAAAGTAAATAAAGTGCAGAAAGGTGTCCCAATCCTTTTTTTAGCAAAGGACAAGCCTGGACAAAATCTTATATAGAGAAAAGCGCTCCCGAGGACACATGGGGATTATTGTCAAGCTAGTTTTCATCACGTTCATATGATTCGCGTTCGGTACTTTGATAATTTGGTATGTGGGTGGACCGGTGCTTGGGTGTTGTCCTTACTTGGACAAGCATCCCACTTATGATTAACCTCTATTGCAAGCATCCACAACTACAACAAAAGTATTAAGGTAAACCTAACTATTGCATGAAACATGTGGATCCAAATCAGCCCCTTACGAAGCAACGCATAAACTAGGGTTTAAGCTTTTGTCACTCTAGCAACCCATCATCTACTTATTACTTCCCAATGCCTTCCTCTAGGCCCAAATAATGGTGAAGTGCCATGTAGTCGACGTTCACATAACACCACTAGAGGAGAGACAACATACATCTCATCAAAATATCGAATGAATACCAAATTCACATGACTACTAATAGCAAGACTTCTCCCATGTCCACAGGAACAAACGTAACTACTCACAAAGCATATTCATGTTCATAATCAGAGGGGTATTAATATGCATATGGGATCTGAACATATGATCTTCCACCAAATAAACCAACTAGCATCAACTACAAGGAGTAATTAACACTACTAGCAACCCACAGGTACCAAACCCAGGCTTAGACAAGAATTGGATACAAGAGATGAACTAGGGTTTGAGAGGAGATGGTGCTGGTGAAGATGTTGATGGATATTGACCCTCTCCCGATGAGAGGATCGTTGGTGATGAGGATGGCGATGATTTCCCCCTCCCGGAGGGAAGTTTCCCCGGCAGAACAGCTCCGCTAGAGCCCTAGATTGGTTCCGCCAAGGTTCCGCCTCATGGCGGCGGAGTCTCATCCCGAAAGCTGGCTTATGATTTTTTTTCCTCATTGAAAGACTCCATATAGCAGAAGATGGGCATCGGAGGGCCACCAGGGGGCTACAAGGCAGGGGCTCGCCCTGGGGGAGGGCGCGCCCCCACCCTTGTGGGCAGGGTGTGGCCCCCTTTGGAACTTCTTGTGCTCAGTATTTTTATATATTCTGAAAAAGACTTCTGTGAAGTTTCAGGAATTTTGGAGCTGGGTAGAATAGGTTTCAAATATTTGCTCCTTTTCCAGCCCAGAATCCCAGCTGCCGGCATTCTCCCTCTTTATGTAAACCTTGTAAAATAAGAGAGAATAGGCATAAGTATTGTGACATAATGTGTAATAATAGCCCATAATGCAATAAATATCGATATAAAAGCATGATGCAAAATGGACGTATCAAATCTGCGATAGGGCCGTCGAAGAGATCGACGGCGGTTGAACCAGAGGGGTTTGGGATGGACCACTTAACATGTGACATGGCCCGCGTGAAGCCATCCTTCTGGACGAGCATGATGTCATAGCTAGCTTTCCTGAGATACAGTAATACGCTAGCCCGCTGACATGAAGCCTTCGGCATGGCAATGTAGTCAATGTCTTTGTCGGCTTCCGCGGTGACGTGTTGCTCCTGGGTCGACAGGTCGGGGCGAACGGCAGCCACCTCGCCAACGTCCGCCGGAGAGGCCATGATAAACCTCTTCTTGGCCGAACGCTCGTCGGGCTCCCCGGGATATGTGGCCGAGCTTAGGCTATGACATTCTGGAGCAGGGGATGTGGATCTGGTGGGAGGGACACCGCAGGCCTCATCTAAAAACTCAGAGGAGTGGGGTGACGGTATGGGAATTGCTGGGTAAACTGAACTTTATTATCTAAGCTAGGAGGAACAGACAGACCGGTAGGGGTTGGCGGCGGCACCGGTAGTGGCCGCGAGCTAGGGTTTGAGGTGGGGAGGGGTAGCTGGGGGACTGTGGAGGAGGGGTGTTTGAGGATACGCCATAGCTACTAAAATTTTTAGTAATGGTGAGTGGAGATGATCGAAGAGGGAGGGCGACGGTTCAAATGCCTCGGCTACTGCAATTTTACTATAAGGTCGATGCTGGAGGAGTGTGGGCGACAGTTGAAGTACGACGGCTACTAAAATGGGTAAAGGAATTGATGTGGGGTAGGAGTGCCCAAGATCGTGCACGGTCCAATAACAATGTGCGTGTATTATAATAAGTAAAAGTGTCGGAACCGCCGATTTCTGCAACGCTCAAAGCGGGTAGTTCGTTTTTATATTTCTAGCTAGCTGGTCTATCGACATGGTTCCTCCTAATTTCCAAATAAACTTACCCACATTTAGCTTGCAGAGGTGGTCATTTTATAGCGCACTTGCATCGCACACGGTTAATCCAGTACCTCCACCCTTTGCTCGCGCTTGCGCGGTCGTGGTGATTTTACAGCGCACTTGCATCACACACGGTTGAGCCAGTACCTCCACCTTTGCTCACGCTTGCGCAGGCGTGGTGATTCACAGTGCACTTGTATCACACATGGTTAAGATATTATACCCATGTCCCTTGAGCATCATTAGAGTCTATGCAGCAAAAAAACGTTAGAGAGGGTTAAAAGACAGCCACACCAGCATGTGGCCCAAATATATATGAGTGGAAAGGGTGGTATGTGATGTTCAAAATTCCAGTGCACTACTTCGACCGCTCGATCCCATAGTTGGGCACGTCGTCGAAGATCGATGAGAGGGGCAGAAGTCAACAACCACCTGGAAGTGGCCAAACATATGTAGGAATATTGGGAATGTTTAAAACTTTAAATACACAATGTATAACTTTGGTGGCACATGCCTCGCAAACCCGAAAGCACCATTGGATATATATATATCAATAATGACATAATGTCGTACCTAGCTAGGATGTTTGGCCCACCACCTCCCACTTCGTGTCAGTGGGGCAGATGCATGTAATGATCGATATGTTGGTCATACATGCATGTTGCCATGACCTACCATAAGACGGACCAATGAATCTATCGTTTGGTCAAACGGTAGTTATTGTTGTCGATAAGCCGCTTGGGCCAACAGATTGGACCATCATAAAAATTGCACGAGAGGGACCACAAAACCAGCACCTCTTGCATGCGGCCCAAAATGATGTACATTGGGAACGGGTGATGTGTGTTTTCAATATAGAATAATGTACAATTTAGATGTGGTGCCTACCTCTCGATATAGACAACAACCATGAAGGCAAGGTAGTTAAGGACGAGATACGTAGGGAATGATGTAGGTCAAACCCAGCAATCCAAGCATGTGGGAGGGAATCCTGACAACGCATGAGCTTGAGCTTTAGTTGAGCGACATGTGATGGTGACCGGCCCTAACACGAACTAGGAGGAATCCATTCATGGCCAACACATACCCCTCATTATCGGTCAAAGGGATGATATATATACACTCGGGGAGCCCACAGATATGTGTGTCATCACAAAAACCCGCACAAGGGAGACGTGGTCGATCAGAAGACCCCGTATACACTGCATGCTGCCCAAAAATATGTATGGGTACGGTGGTGTGTGATGTGTTTAAATCCCGAATCCACAACTTCGATGGGTGCGCTACCAACTACATTACAAACCAAACACCGTACCCCGACTCCAAGCCTGGTTCAATACGTACGATGTCGGTTTCCCAACATCAAGGTGGCGGCGGGGGGGGGGGGGGTCGTCCCACACATGCTCTCATACTTTATTTGGTCTAGCATGGAACACATCTATATCTATACCCCTATATAGTGTGTGAATAACTTTGAAAGTTGGTCATTGGATGAAGCCAATCCGACAGTACAGAGATGGCAAATCAGAGCACTACTGGTCGTTGGATATCATCTACATTCCACCAGATTATGCCACATGTGCAATTTAGAAGACTCCATGGTTGAACTAGCATAATGCACAAACCTCAAAACACAAGCACTTCTCCTTTGTTCTCTAGAATCTTCCATATCTTAATTGCCCATTTTTTTTCCTAAATGAATTGTCACTTTTTGTTTTTACTTTATGCTTTACAATGCACAATTCCATGAATCTTAAAATAGATTTTTTATAAAACTAATTGATTTTGGATGAGATGAACTATAAGAATTAAACGAACATCTACATCATGCATATATGACTCAAAGCTTACATGCTATAGTGTGGTATTTATTCATAATTTGGTTACCAAATCTCATGCGTGCAGTGCACGTGTACCTTACTAGTATCAATAGGAAACCATCATGGTCAAACCCTTCTCGTTGTTGGGTCAAAGGGAAAGATTTTGTGCCCCCCCTAATTGGCGGTAAAGGATAGTATCTATACCTCGGGGAGCCATAGATATGTGTCGCGTCTATAAGCCGCACAAGGGAGACATGCTCGAGAAGAACACCCTACCCCCTATACCCTGCATGCAACCTGAAAAAGGTTTATATAATCGCCATGATAGGTCAAGTCAATCATTCTTTAATTTTTTTAGAGCAAAAAATAACCCATAAAAACATAGTAGGTTTATATAATCGCCATGACCGGTCAAGTCAATCATTCTTTAATTTTTTAGAGCAAAAGATAACCTATAAAACATAGTCTACAAATTAGCAAAATAAGGATCCCAAGGTATATATAATTGCCATGATAGGTCACTATGGAGATATAATATATCTCTATAATGACCGTGTCATGGCATTTAAATGAAACTTGAGATATGCAACCTCCCACCGGGTAACCCATCCTTGGACTACTCTAGCCCGAGCATGCTTAACTTCTGCGTTCTATTCGACTAGGCTAGTGGATGGGAAGCCGCCTCTTGCTGATAAGAATGTTGCCATTAAGGCGTTTCACACTGGTCACCCTATGGCACCTACTCCCCCCTATCACACACATTTGTGCTTTTAGAAACTGTGTGGGATATTTACATGGCCGGTGTGTCGCCACTATCCTTCAATGAGAACTGACACTGGTAGCGGGAAAACAATGGGAGAAGGCGCGGGAAACCGATGAGCTAGCACGACGCATGCGCACAGTAATTACCCATGTACTGCATGTGCTGTCGAAAGGGCTCAGGGTTGCCGCTCGATCTAGGAGCATCCAACGGCGCACACGTACGATCCGTGGGGTTTGGGTTCTGGCCAATCAGAACGCATGACTCAAATCATGCGCGCGGCAGGGGGGAGGGGGCATCGGCCACGGTTTGGTAGGCACGCGCCTTTCGTGAGTGAACTGTGTGCTATTTGAAAACATTTCGTGGGAAGAATCTCTATTTTTAAATCCCCGTAAATCCAAAACTCACCCAAAAATCATGAAATCCGGCATGGTGTCACGACATGGCACATATATGTCCAAGAATTTTTTCGTCCATTTTGGCGCAAGTTTTATTACAAGCCTCTTACAAATCGGTGCTTCTCTCAAAGAAGCCTCATGGTTCCGATAGGGAAACATGTCCCCCTTGTGGGCGAAACGTAATCACTACCTCTTTTCGCCTTGTATTTTCATCTACGGGCAACATGGAATGCCAGGATATCCATGCTAAAATTTAAACTTATTCAGGGTTCGTTTGGCCTTTTTATACACTAATTGAGTTTCCTAGGCATTTAATGTCCATAATTCAAATATGAACTTGAAATACATGCTCCAGTTCACCAAAATGGCTAGAAAATTTATACATGTGTCCTTGGGTGCATGTTTAGGTCCCATGCCAGGAATGGGAACGAATTACAACCGTACCCGCGTCCTTTCTCGTCCTCAAACAATTGGAATCTCGGTTTTTAAATCCCCGTAAATCCTAAACTCACCAGAAAGTCATCAAAGGTGGCATGGTGTCACGTCATGGCACATATATGTCATGGTAAAAACATTGTCCAATTTGGGCCAAGCTTTATTAAAAAACTCTTACAAACCAGAGCTTCTCTCAAAGAAGCCACGTGGTTCCGATAGGGAAACATGTTCCCCTTGTGGGCGAAATGTAAACACTGCCTCTTTTCGCCTTGTATTTTCTTCCACGGGCAACATGGAATGACATGATATCCTGGTGAAATTTAAACGTATTTAGGGTTCGTTTGGCCTTTTTAGACACTAATTCAGTTTCCTAGGCATTTAATATCCATAATTCAAATCTGAACTACAAATACATGCTCCAGTTCGCCAAAATGGCTAGAAAAATTATACATGTCTCCTTGGGTGCATGTTTAGGTCCCATGCCAGGAATGGGAACGAATTACAACCGTACCGGTGTCCTGGCTCGTCCTCAAACATTTCGAATCTTGGTTTTTAAATCCCCATAAATCCAAAACTCACCAGAAATTTATCAAAGGTGGCATGGTGTCACGTCATGGCACATATATGTTGTGGTAAAAACATTGCCAATTTGGGCCAAGCTTTATTACAAACCTCTCACAAACTGGAGCCTGTCGCAAGAACCCTCGTGGTTTTGATAGGGAAACATGTCCCCTAGTGGGCCAAACGATAATCGCTCCCTCTTCTAGCCTTGTATTTTCTTCTACATGCAACACGGAACAATGGGAGATTTTCTCTGAACTTTGAAATTATTCAGGGTTCGTTTGACATTTTTAATTCATTAATTGAGTTTTCTAGGAATTTAATGTCCATAATTCAAATCCGAACTACAAATACATGCTCCAGTGCACCAAAATGGCTAGAAAAACATATATGTTTCCTTGGGGTGCATGTTTAGGTCCCATGCAACAAATGGGAACAAACTCAACCGTCTCGCCGTCCTGGCTTGGCCACAAACATTGCGAATCTCGGTTTTTAAATCTCTATAAATCCAAAACTCACCAGGAAATCATGAAACTTGGCATGGTGTCACTACATGGTACATATAATTTTGCAATTTGCGCGGCTATATTACAAGCCTCTTACAAACTGGAGCTTGTCGCAACCCTCGTGGTTCCAGTAGGGAAACATGCCCCTCTTGTGGGCGAAACAATAACCGCTGCCTCTTCTCGCCTTGAACTTTGTTTTCTACAGGCAACATAGAATAACAGGAGTGTCGTGCTGAAAATTGAAATTGTTCGGGGTTCATTTGGCCATTGTATATATTACTAATTAAGTTTTCTATGCATTTAATGTAGTCCATAATTCAATTTTGAACTACAAGCACATGCTCCAGTGAAGCAAACTGGGTGGGAAATCGTACATGTGTCATTGGGTGCATGTTTAGGTCTCATTTAAGGAATAGGAATGAATTAAAAACTTGTCGTCGTCCTGAAACATTGAGAATCTCGGTTTTTAAATCCCAGTAAATCAAAAACTCACCCAAAAAACATGAAACTTGGCATGGTACCATGACATGGCACATATATGCCGTGATAAAAAATCGTCCAGTTTGAGAAGAGGAGCAGGCATTAGTAGCGAACGAAGTCCTTTTTGAAACAAAAAGCTGACACGTTAATATCGCAAACGATTGTATTATATTAACCTGTCGAAATTTAACCATACTCGGTGGCGTGCGTGCAACTGTTTGATTAGACGTGACGAGCACGAGAAGTCCGCTGTGCAGGCTTGACGGGACGCATGTGAGCAGTCCGCCGAGCAGGATTGACGGGACGCGTGCATCCTATCCACATCGCAGGCTCGACGGGACACATGTGAGCAGCAAGGCCGCCCATGCGCACCGGGAAGTGATACATCTCCAACGTATCTATAATTTTTGATTGCTCCATGCTATATTATCTACTGTTTTAGACATTATTGGGCTTTATTTTTCACTTTTATATTATTTTTGGGACTAACCTATTAACCGAAGGCCCAGCCCAGAATTCCTGTTTTTGCCTGTTTTAGGGTTTCGAAGAAAAGGAATATCAAACGGAGTCCAAACGGAATGAAACCTTCGGAAACGTGATTTTCTCATCAGATAAGATCCAGGAGACTTGGACCCTCCGTCAAGAAAGCCACGAGGTGCTCACGAGGGTAGGGGGCGCGCCCCTGCCTCGTGGGCCCCTCGAAGCTCCACCGACGTACTTCTTCCTCCTATATATATCCACGTACCCCCAAACGATCGGGGACGGAGCCAAAAACCTAATTCCACCACCGCAACTTTCTGTATCCACGAGATCCCATCTTGGGGCCTGTTCCGGAGCTCCGCCGGAGGGGGCATCGATCACAGAGGGCTTCTACATCATCATCCAAGCCCCTCCGATGAAGTGTGAGTAGTTTACTTCAGACCTACGGGTCCATAGCTAGTAGCTAGATGGCTTCTTCTCTCTTTTTGGATCTCAATACAATGGTCTCCCCCTCTCTCGTGTTGATCTATTCGATGTAATCTTGTTTTCGCGGTGTGTTTGTTGAGACCGATGAATTGTGGGTTTATGATCCAGTCTATCTATGAATAATATTTGAATCTTCTCTGAATTCTTTTATGTATGATTGGTTGTCTTTACAAGTCTCTTCGAATTATCAGTTTGGTTTGGCCTACTAGATTGGTTGTTCTTGCCATGGGAGAAGTGCTTAGCTTTGGGTTCAATCTTGCGGTGTCCTTTCCCAGTGACAGAAGGGGCAGCAAGGCACATATTGTATTGTTGCCATCGAGGATAACAAGATGGGGTTTTTATCATATTGCATGAAACTATCCCTCTACACCATGTCATCTTGCCTAAGGCGTTACTCTGTTTTTAACTTAATACTCTAGATGCATGCTGGATAGCGGTCGATAAGTGGAGTAATAGTAGTAGATGCAGAATCGTTTCGATCTACTTGTCTCGGACGTGTTGCCTATATACATGATCATACCTATATATTCTCATAACTATGCTCAATTATGTGAATTGCTCAACAGTAATTTGTTCACCCACCATAGAATACTTATGCTCTTGAGAGAAGCCACTAGTGAAACCTATGGCCCCCAGGTCTCTTTCTCATCATATCAATCTCCATCACTTTATTATTGCTTTGCTTTTACTTTGCTTTTACTTTATTTACTTTGCATCTTTATTCCAAAAATACCAAAAATATTATTTATCATCTCTATGAGATCTCACATTCGTAAGTGACCGTGAAGGGATTGACAACCCCTAAGCGCGTTGGTTGCGTTAAGCTATTGTTTCTGTGTAGGTACGAGGCACTCGAGCGTAGCCTCCTACTGGATTGATACCTTGGTTCTCAAAAACTGAGGGAAATACTTACGCTACTTTTCTGCATCATCCCTTCCTCTTCGGGGAAATCCAACGCAGTGCTCAAGAGGTAGCAGGAAGCGAGCTCTGTGACCTCCATGCACCAACCGCCGCCTGCCTCGCTCACAACTTCTCCATTAATGGGTTAATTAAAGCACCTGGACGGAGGGTCTTTTCTTGTGATCCCATGTGATCCCATGGAAGCATTTGCTTTATTCGTGTTTTCAACTCGTATTCCGCCCTAATTGAAATTGCCACATAGGACAACGGATAATACGACCACAAATAAAATGGCAACAGATAATACAATGACAAATTTACAATGGCACGGATAATAATTGTCTTACATATTCCAAATAATTAAAAATAACACATGCGGCAAAGCCCGAAAAACACGGGGCAAGAGAAGAAGGAAATTGCAGACAACAATCTGGGTCGCTACTGTCTCTACTCGTCAATGGATCCCCAGGCGACGACATCCTCGAGCTCCTTCTTCAACTCCTCATGACTTTTGCTTGAAAGCAGCCACAGATTCCTCCACCTCCTGCTCACGCTTGATGCGGAGCTTCCTCAAGTCACCCATCACTTCCTCGACGACAGCTATCAGCGTCATCCTCGAGGCAGTGCGCTACTCATGCAACATCTTCCAGTCAGCATCCTCCTCCTCCTTTTGGGTGAGCGCCTTGAGGAGCTTCACATTGCCAACCATGAGTTGCTCGACGAGGCTAGTCGCCTTGTTAATCGAGGCATCGCTAATCTGGAGCAACTTCATCAAGATGTCGACCAGCTCCTGCTGCTTAGTGACGCCAGCGAGAATGTCGCTATCGCCGGCGAAGGACTTCAAGAACACCAGCTCGTCGCGATGGACCATGGCACGAATGCGCTTGTGAGAGCCCTCGCGTGCCCGTGAGAGCTCGTTCGAGGGCTCTGCGGCGCGCTAGGACATATCTGTTGCCGCTGCGGCTTCGCGACGGGACCTCTCTAGTGCTTCCGCAGCCTTGGTCTTTGCTGCCTGGTTATATGTCCACCCTAAACTCCTCCTACTGAACATGGCGGAACGACTTGACAGTAAAGACCAGTTTTGTGGGTGATGAGGAGAGGAACTGTGAAGTAATTTTGGAGTGGGTAGTTTTTATAGCCCGGTGTTAAGTTTCAACACATATTAGTTTGATATGTGTGAACAGATTTGCAATTACTTATTGCGTTGCAATCTACAATGTGATGAGAAACAAGGTCAAAATTTAATGATGGCAGAAGGTTGACCACATGGTTGCTCGTTGTTGAGGCAGCCGCGGCGCGCTCTTCTTGTGTCCGTCCGAGCATTTTGCCCGCTATTGAGGTGGCCGCGGCGCGCTCCGTTCATCCGAGTCGGTTGTTTGCCACGTATCACACACATCTTGTTAATTGAACCATTTCTGTTGTGTTCCCTAATCGAAAATAGTTCGTCCGAGTGAACCGTATGCCATATATCACACACTTTGATCTGGCTAGCCGTTTCTGTTGCACTCCCTAATAGCAAACAGTTCATCGTAGTGAACTGTATACCATATATCGCACACACATTGATATGCCTGTCCATTTCTTTTGTTCTGCCTCTTCGCAAACATTTCAAATGGATTAACTGTGTGCCCTGCATCGCACGCGCAACTAAAATCTGAACCATGTTTGATGGCTCTGCCATCGCAAACGTTTTGCACCTTTTTTGATGGTTTTTTACATCCCCGTTTGCGATTAATGCATCTCACACAGTTTCGTGAAAGGGTCCCTAATCGTAGTGTCGCGTTAGCAGCATCTTGTAGTAGTGACTGCATAATAAAGGTCGCTATCACAAGGGGCAATGCAACGTGACGTTCATTTGCATTAAGGGGTTGAGAATACAAACAAATAAGCACATGGCAACCTCTGCTTCCCTCTACGAAGGTCCTATCTTTTAATTTTAGGTATTTACTTTTATTGAAAGAGTCAAAGTTTTCCCTCTATTCCTTTTTATTTTTCTCCTTTGGCAAGCATCATGTGATGAGGAAAGATCTAGGCATATATGTCCACCTGAATATAGATAGCATGAGCTATTATTGTTGACATCACCCTTGAGGTGAATACATTGGGAGGCAAAACTACAAGCCCCTATATTTTATGTATCCGGTTGAAACGTTTTGCTCATGTGTACGCGGTGAGTGTTAGCAATCATGGAAGACTATATGATGGTTGAGTATGTGGACTTGCCTAAAGGCTCCGACACGTGACCCTTCCTGAAAAGATGATGAATTGTAGTTGCGCAGTTGACTGAGAACATAGTTTGTTGGTTTCTAATAGAGTTTTTGCTTTATACTTCAATAGTGTGATGAATTATCACTTATTCAGGAGAAGTCTATGATAAAGGTTCTTTGATAAAAGTCTTATGTTTAAGTTTGTTGTTGTTATAATAATGAAGATGATGCTTCTGTGTCCGTATTTTGTTTTAATTGACACCTCTCTCTCTCTAAGCATGTGGACCTGTTTTTCGATTTTGGTTTTCTCTTGAGGACAAGCGAGGTCTAAGCTTTGGGGAGTTGATACATCCATTTTGCATCATGTCTTCCAACTATTATTTATGATGTTCTTATCCATAATAATACTTTTGGAGTAATTCTAATGCCTTTTCTCTCATAATATGCAAGGTATACACAAAGAGGGAGAATTCCGGCAACTGTAAATCTGGACCTGGAAAAGCTACGTCAAGCTACCTATTCTGCACAACTCCAAACAAGATGAAACTTCACGGAGAACTTTTATGGAATATATGAAGAATATTGGAGCAAATAAGTACTAGAGGAGGCCCACCAGGTGGGCACAACCCACCTGGGCACGCCAGGAAGCCCAGGCGTGCCCTGGTGGGTTGTGCTGACCCAGGCCCACCTCTCGTGCCCATCTTTTGGTATACAAGTCATTTTGACCTAGAAAAAAAGGACTTTCGGGATGGAGCGCCGCCTTCTCGAGGCGGAACTTGGGCAGGAGCACTTTTGCCCTCCGTTAGAGGCGGTTTTGTCGGGGGAACTTCCCTCCCGGAGGGGGAAAACCATCGTCATCATCATCACCAACAACTCTCCCATCTTGGGGAGGGCAATCTCCATCAACATCTTCAACAGCACCATCTCATCTTAAAGCCTAGTTCATCTCTTGTGTTCAATCTTGTTACCGGAACTATCGATTGGTGCTTGTGGGTGACTAGTAGTGTTGATTACATCTTGTAGTTGATTACTATATGGTTTATTTGGTGGAAGATTATATGTTCAGATCCAATATGCTATTTAATACCCCTATGATCTTGAGCATGATTATCAATTGTGAGTAGTTACTTTTGTTCTTGAGGTCACGGGAGAAATCATGTTCCAAGTAATCATGTGAACTTGATATGTGTTCGATATTTTGATAGTATGTATGTGGCCATTCCCTTAGTGGTGTCATGTGAATGTCGACTACAAGGCACTTCACCATATTTGGCCCTAAGGGAATGCATTGTGGAGTATCAATTAGATGATGGGTTGCGAGAGTGACAGAAGATTAAACACCAGTTTATGCGCTATTCCGTAAGGGACCGATTGGATCCAAAAGTTTAATGCTATGGTTAGAATTTATTCTTAATACTTTTCTTTTAGTTGCAGATGCTTGCAGGAGGGTTAATCATAAGTAGGAGGTTTTTACAAGAACAAAACCTAAGCACCAGTCCACCCACATTTCAAATTATGAAAGTAGCGAACACAAATCGAACCAACATGGTGAAAGTGACTAGATGAAATTCCCGTGTACCCTCAAGAACGCCTTGCTTATCATAAGAGACCATTTTGGCCTTTCCTTTGCCTCAAAAGGATTGGGCTACCTTGCTGCACTTTTTCTACTATCATTGTTACTTGCTCGTTACAAATTATCTTGCTATCAAACTACTCTGTTACTTACAATTTCGCAGTTGGAGACATTACCTTGCTGAAAACCACTTGTCATTTCCTTCTGCTCCTCGTTGGGTTCGACACTCTTACTTATAGAAAAGAGCTATAATTGATCCCCTATACTTGTGGGTCATCAAGCATTAAGCATGGCAAAGTCATAGCAACATCAATTTCAGAAGATAATGGATACTAGGGATCCATCCCTAACAAAACTAACTCAATTACATGATGAATCTCATCCAACTCCTCACCAACCAGCGAGCCTACGAAGGAATTACTCACTCCCGGTGGGGAGCATCATGGAATTAGCGATGGAGAAGGGTTGGTGATGATGAAGATGGAAGGCCCCCCTCTCCGAAGCCCCAAACGGACTCCAGATCTGGCCTCCCGATGAAGAACAGGAGGTGACGGCGATTCCGTCTCGTGAAACGCGATAATTCTTTCTCCTTGATTTTCTCCGAATATGTGATTTTATAGTATCAGGGTTGATGTCTGCGGGGCCACCAGGTGTGGACAACCCACCTGGGCGCGCCTGGAGGGGGCGTGCCCTAGTGGGTTGTGCCCACCACGATGCCCCCTCCGGTGGTTCTTGACTCTAGAAATTATCTTTTATTGTATAAAAATTCCTTGCAAAGTTTCGTTCCAATCCGAGCACTTTTATTTTTGCACAAAAACAACACCATGGTAGTTTTGCTGAAAACATCGTCAGTCCGGGTTAGTTCCATCCAAATCATGCAAATTAGAGTCCAAAACAAGAGGGAAAGTAGATACGACAGAGACGTATCAACTCCCCCAAGCTTAAACCTTTGCTTGTCCTCAAGCAATTCAGTTTATAAACTGAAAGTGGAAAAGAAAAAACTTTTACGAACTATTTTGCTCTTGTTTCCATAACTAAGCTTAAGTAGCACACATGTTTTCAGCAAAGATTATAACTAATCATGTCGACAATAACTCTTAAAAATTATATATCAACTCATGTCAATGGCATAATCAACTAGCGAGCAATAATAAGATATCTCAAATAACAACACTTTGTTAAAACAACCATGATATAATATGACAATAGTGGTATCTCGCTAGCCCTTTTTGAGCCTGCAAAACATAAATGCAGAGCACCTCCAAAGTTCAAGCAACGACTAAACATTGTAATTCATGGTAGATAAGATCCAGTCATGATGCACCCAACATTAGCAACACACAATGCATGGGGATGACAATAGTGCTCTCAGGTTCTAGTGCTTATTTGAGAAGGTGATGACAAAACATAAAAGTAAATAGATAGTCTCTTCGCAGAAGGAAGCAGTGCTTTGCAGCGGTGCCAGAGCTCAAGTTTTGAAAACAAAGGTAAATGAAATTTTGAGAAATGCACCCTTCGTGTTTACTTCACGACCATTATTTATCTGTATCTTCCATTCTAAACACATTAGTGGTGGTTCCCAAGTGAAAAAGTAAAGGTTTACTCCACCTCCACCAACAAACACACTCCACGGCTGGTCCGACTCCACGGGTATCGTCCATACCAACAATAGTCCTGGGGGAGTTTTGTTTAATTATTTGCAATTTGAATTCGGGACAGGGAATCCCTATTATCGCCCCTCTTGTGCAAGGAAGAGTGAATAAACACTCATCATGAGAATAACCCGCTTACCATGGAAGATACTGACTACCTCCTGTCGCTCTATGAACAATCCAGGCACATTGAAAAGGATATTTATTTGAAGTTTTTAGGGGTGGCACATGAAAATTTACTTAGGATGGCAGGGTAATACCGCATGTAGGATGGTATGGTGGACTCATCAGGGATAACTTGGGTTTCAGGATTTTTGATGCACAAGAAGAATTCCCGCTTAGTACAGGCGAAGGCTAGCAATTAGGTTGAGAAGCGGCCAACTAGAGAATGAAAACGGTCATGAACATGCATTATGCATAAGTAACATTGTATACTAGCATGATTAGGATATGAACACCATGAATATAAATATCATGGAGGCTAAGTTGGTTTTGATTCAACTACATGCATGAACGTGTGCCAAGTGAAGCCAGTCAAACATTCAGAGGAGGATACCATATCATCATACTACATCACAACAATTTTAATGCAATGTTTACATCCAAGATAAATCATTATCCACTCCTAGCTACTTAAGCATGGCATGAGAAACTATAATCTCTAAGGATCATTGCAAACATGTTTAATCATAATAGGCTACATCATGGATACTAGGTCAAACATATTTACGAAAACAGAACAAGTTGAGATCATACCCGTTTCTCTCTGCCACGAACAGTTCATCAAATATCTTTATTATTGCCTTTCACTTGCACGACCGAGTGATATGAAAATGATAATAGTGCAAGAGTGCCATGGACTAAGCGGGAATCTGCAAACATTTTACTCAAAAGGAGAAGACAAAGTAATATGAGCTCTTTGTTAGATCAACAATAATGCATATGAGAGCCACTCAACATTTTCATCGTGGTCTTCTCCTCGGTACGAAACAATAACAGAAAAGAAATTCAGAGAAACACACTAAAATATTTTTGGAGTTTTTGGTTTTCCTGGAAGAAAGCAAATAAAAAGGAAAAACAAAAAATAGAAAAACTATTTACACGGGAGAACTCCCAACAAGCAAAAGAAGAATCAAGAAATCTTTTTGGGTTTTATTTTTAATACTGCAACTAACTAAGCTAGAAAGAAAAATAAAAAAGAAGCAGGAAATACTTTTGGATTTTTTGAAAGTTTTTCAAACACACAAGAAGATGGCGAGAAAATAAATCTAGCATGGATAGTACAAGAAAAAGTGTGACCACAGACAACTGGAATGAAATGTGTGAACATTTATGTAATGACGGTGGAAATACGTACTCCCCCAAGCTTAGGCTTTTGGCCTAACTTGGTAATCACGGTCAGTAGCCTGCATAGTGGTCGGAGTGATAGCTCACGGAGGCTCTAGGTGCAGACGCCTCAGCCCGCCGCGCAGCCACAACTGCTGCGTTATTTGCTCGGGCCTTGCTCTCAGGAACATAATATATTCCCTTGCTGTGAACAACAAAGAGAGCAGGCGCAGGAAAAAAGGTGTCCACAGCTGACCTTTTATTTAACAACAGGCTATAAGTAAAATTATGAGCTTCACCACTAAGGATCTTATGACGTTTCATAGCATCAAAGTTCAAGTACTGTGTGGGTAGGATGGGGTCATAAGGCCAAGGTGAAACACCCAGCTCTCTTGCTAAGCGTGTGGCATAAATTCCACCATAAAAACATCCACTACCAGCATTGTGGTGCAACCTGCGTGCAACAATCGCTCCATGGTTATCGCTTTTATCACCAGTGAGAGCGGTGGGTATGAGGCTCAAGTCTGGAGCACAAAGTGTACTACAATCTTGTTTTCCTACAATGCGTGTTCCATTAAATAGTGCAAAGTATTGAATTGAGGGAAAATGAATGCTCTTTATTCCACCTTGCGTCACTCCTCTAGTCTCACCATAGCAAAGACTAGTCAAGAATATCTCAAACTCAGATCTTGGTGGTTCGTCTAACGAACCCCAAAATGGAATTTTGCAGTAGTTAGAAAATTTCTCTAAGGGTAGAGTGAATGGATAGTCGTACAATTTAAACAACACTGTAGACTCGCGAGGATGGATTTTAAATTCTTTAGTAAATGATTCAGTGAGGCTGAGGTGTTGGTTGCACTTATCTGCAATGTAGGGACCGAGCTCGGCATTGTGAACATATTGCTCACATTCTTCTTTAATGCCCACACGCACCATAAAATCATTGCATGGCCATAAACTTGATTTGGTGGTGGTATCTCGTATGGAATTTTCACTTGGTTCAACATAAGACCAATGAACGGAGCTGCTACTAGAAGATGCCTCCAAGGACCTCCTCCTCGAAGAACTCCTCCCAAAGAGGTTCATCATGTCTGCATACAATTTTCTAAAATAAATTGGGTCACAAATTTTTTATCAAAAAAACTTCATAAGATTGATAGCAACTACTCACTGGGATGCATAGAGGCCATATCAAGCGTTCAAACTACTTAGAACTCTAAGAATTCAACATGCAAGCTCATCTACATCAGCACTAACAGTAGCTAATTATTCAAAATATAAAGCACTAAAGCAAAAACTAATTGGACTGACGGAGGGATCACATACCAAGCAACAATCCCCCAAAACAGGTTCGGAAACGGAGCTTCAAGCAAAGAGATCGAAATCTACGGGTTTGAGAGCAAGAACGTGAGAGAGAGAGAGAGAGCAGTGGTGAATTTTTACTGGAGGTAGGTGGTGACATGGGCTAAAGAGATAAGTGAGGGCAGCCCATGTGGGGACCACAACCCACCAGGGTGCGCCTGGGGGTGTTGGCACGCCCAGGTGGGTTGTGCCCACCTGGTGCACCCCCTCTGATGTTATTTGCATCAAACATTCAGAAATATTCAGAAAAAATCGTATTAAATTTTCAGAGCATTCTGAGAACTTTTATTTTTGGGTCATTTTTTATTACACGGGAAATTCAAAAAACAGACAAAACATGACATTTCATTTTATTTAAATAATAAAAACACAAAACAAAAGGTAAGGACAGAAGGTAGTGCTTACTAAATTTATCAACTTCATATCTCTCAAAAATGATTCATTAATAAGGTTGATCATGTCTTATTAACAACCACTTTCGATTATCATGAAACCGAAGAACTTTCGTCAAACACTAAGTTACCACAACGGGGATATGAATGTCCCCAACAATAAGCATTTTCATATTATTTTTTCACAGTAGGTAGAGGTAGTTGAAAACTTCCAATGGTGATTGTTGGAAATTTTTCAATAACATTAATACCATTCACTTGGAATTGTTTGTTCGGAAAGTGCACCATATGCTCATTACCATTGATACGAAAAGTGATCTTGCTTTTATTGCAATCAATAAAAGCCCCTACAGTATTCAAAAAGGGTCTACCAAGGATAATCGACATGTTGTCGTCCTTGGGCATCTCAAGTATAACAAAGTCAGTTAAAATAGTAACATTTGCAACAACAACAAGCACATCCTCACAAATACCGATAGGTATGGCAGTTGATTTGTCAGCCATTTGCAAAGATATTTCAGTTGGTGTGAGTTTATTCAAATCAAGTCTTTTGTATAAAGAGAAATGAATAACACTAACACTAGCTCCTAAATCACATAAGGCAATTTTCACATAATTTCTTTTAATGGAGCAATGTATAGTTGGTATTCCCGGATCTCTAAGTTTTTTAGGTACTCCATCCTTGAAAGAGTAATTAGCAAGCACGGTGGAGATTCCATCTTCTAGTATTTTTCTCTTGTTGGTGATGATGTATTTCATGTAGTTTGCATAAGGGGCCATTTTTAAAATATCAGTCAAGTAGGTATGCAAAAAGACTGGCCTAATCATTTCAGCAAAGCATTCAAATTCTTCATCATCTTTCTTCTTAGTTGACTTAGGTGGAAAAGGCATAGGTTTTTGAACCCATGGTTCTCTTTCCTTACCATGTTTTCTAGCAACAAAGTCCCTTTTATCATACCTTTTATTCCTGGATTGTGGGTTACAAGATCAATAGCTGGTTCTATTTCAACATCATTGTCTGGTTCTTTATTATTTGTTTGAGTATCTTCATGAACCTCAGCATTTTCTTTTTCATTATCAAAAGGTGAGTGTTCATTACCAGATTGAGTTTCAGCATAAGAAATAGAAACATCATTAGTAGCATCAGGAGGTTTTTGGACTCCAGGTTCACAAGAGGCATGGAAGGTCCTATTATTTCTCTTATTTTTATTTTTGGAAGGACTTGGTGCATCAGTGTTAATTCTTTGAGAGTCTTGTTCAATTCTCTTTGGGTGTCCCTCAGGATAAAGTGGTTCCTGAGTCATTTTACCTCCTCTAGTTTCTACTCTAACAGCAAAGTCATTTATATTATTGTTCATTTCATCATGCAATTCTCTTTGAGATTTAGCAACTTGTTATAGTTGAGTTTGAACCATAGAGGCATGCTTTCCGACACCTCTAACATCATTGGCAATTCTAAATAACAAGTCACTCAAGCGAGCAATCATATCAGAATTGTATTTCAATTGTTTCATAACATTTGCATTGAATTGATCTTGTTTTCTAATGTAATTATCAAACTCATAAAAGGCATTGACTAGGATGCATATTATAAGGATTGTCATTGTCATTGAATTTCATTAAGGAATTTACCTCTACCACCTTAGGTGGTGGTGGTGTATCAAGCCCATATATTTCTTCAATAGGAGGTAAATTTTTGACATCCTCGGCTTTAATACCTTTTTCCTTCATTGATTTCTTTGCCTCTTGCATATCTTCAGGACTGAGATATAAGATACCCCTCTTCTTCGGAGTAGGTTTAAGCGGTGGTTCAGGAAAAGTCCAATCATCATAATTTTTCATCTTGTTCAAAAGTTTGTTCCCTGAAAACACAACCAGCACAACTATCTAGGAAATCCCTAGAACACTGGTACAACGAGGTGCTATACAAATGGTTTTTAACCCCTTTCCGCGATGACGTTTGGAACCGTCACCTAGTGAGTGACTACGATAGGGGGGTCCTTCCCACACGACCCAGAAACCGTCGAGGATATGCCCTCCTACCACACACGCTCGGAAAAATGAGGTCATGTGCGACAAGCGAGCGACCAAATACGGTTATACATATAGTAGTGCTAAAAATACAATTATACAGGCGAAATCGTTTCCGGTCGTAAGTACATCCCACTCAGTCAGTCCTCGCTAAATGTTTCCATTCGTATATACATCCCACACAGTCGCTCCAAGGAAAACATTTGCGCAAGGTGGCCTAACGCAAACAGTTTTCAAGAGAATGTCGTGTGTGCTTCTTAATTGATCCAACATAGTTTATTCCTAGAAACTATGTGCGTTGCTTGAGGTCATCGCCCACGGTGTTTTCTCAATAACCGTTTGCAATAGGAAAACCTAATTAGCGGGCTAATTTCCCTTGCTTTAATAATCCATTTATTAATCTAATTGACATTCATATTAAGCACATAATATATTTCATTTCCATATTATGGAAGCAGGATTTCATAATTGAAATACATCCGAGTACAACATGATATAGCTTCAGTAGTCAGCTACCCCATTACACAACTTCAGCAGCACCAAGTTTCACATGCAACATCTAGAACCTTTTGAAATTAGCATCATAAACGGTACATCGACAGATGCATCTCATCTGGAAAACTGCTGAAGCGGAAGGCGAATATTGAGCCTTCATTCATGTTAAAGGTCTTTGCAACTTTAGGCCAGTGCCTGTAGATGATTGACCGTCCATCCATCGTCCTCTTCAGGAACACTTCAATATTGAACCGTGGGTGTTGTATGAAAACTTTCCTCGCCTCCTGACCATAGAGGTGGTTTAAGAGGTAATCATCAGTGAACTACTTTGGAAAGGCATGAAAACAAGGATGTGTATAAATATCTTCTCTATATTGGAAATGGGGCAAATGAATAAAAAAAGGCAAGGTATAATAGTTAGTACCATCTTGTAGTGAATCGATGTCTACTTCATTTCACAGACAAAGATTTTGTTGTTTTTTGCCGCTAATTTATTTATCCTACCAATCTTTCTGAGTTTCTTGACTTCATTGGTATTCATGGACAACTCATTTCCCCATATGCAAAAAGGGTCAAACAGTCGGTCAAAACCTCTGGCAGCAGGACCTACATGTGCAACACCAAATTGTTAAAAACCTAAATATTAGAATGGTTCATGCAATTGCACAATAATGTGCTATTAGACAACGGACCATGCACATGCTAACCTCAATTGTAAACCTCAGTGCTTCCCATTGTTTCCCTGCAACACATATCAGGTAGTTAGTCATCAGGTTAAGTAAGGGTTCGCATCCTATCAGGAAAATATGTTGATGAAAAATAAGCACATTGCAGATTCATCAGATTAATTCAAGCCACATGTGAGGGAGTCCTGGATTAGGGGGTATCCGGACAGCCGGATTATATCCTTTGGCCGGACTGTTGGACTATGTAGATACAAGATTGAAGACTTCGTCTCGTGTCCGGATGGGACTCTACTTGGCGTGGAAGGCAAGCTAGGCAATACAGATGTGTATATGTCCTCCTGTTACCATCCGCCTTAGACGCATAGTTCGGGACCCGTTACCCGAGATCCGCCGGTTTTGACACCGACATTGGTGCTTTCATTGAGAGTTCCTCTATGACATCGCCAGTAGGAAGGATGTCTCGTCTCGTCTTTAAAGACGGTATTACTATTGGGGGAGCTTTGGTTGTCGGCCAAACTCTCCGGCTAGGCGGTTTCATCATGACCACCTGTTCGGCCGCCGCGCCGATGATGACTTCTCGGGTCATCGAAAACAGCCTCCATGTTAAGTCGGCACTCGCCGAACAGATGGATCCGGTGGAGCTCGCCTCCATAAACGAGCTCTTGGATCGCATCGCCGCCCTTGGAGTTGCTACGGACTATGATTGGATTGGGCTTAAACCCGATCAAAGGGAGATTAACTCTCCGCCGGTCACCCATCATATTGCAGCGGTGGAGGAACAATGCGGCGACCTCTCCTCCATATTGAGGACCAACTATGTCCAAATTCCTGAGCTCTCCGAGCCGGATACCTGTTCGCGGGAGGACAGCATCCAATCCCTGAACTTAGAGTCAGGCAGCGGGCCAGGATTATCGGGCAACAACCCGAAACCAGAATTTCCAAAATTGGAAATTCCTCGGCCCCTGGATCCTAGATCGGGAAGGGTTCAGATTCAATTCCACCCACCCACCCAAACATAAGCGATCTTTCCCACATCAGGCAAGAGCCCCAGGAAACAGTACATCACTATTGGGCCAGATTCCTCCTTGCGATGAACAAGGTTAAGGACTGTCGTGAGGAAGACGCAATCTTATTTTTCTGCAATAATTGCACGGACAAGGGAATCCTTAACGCCATAAATTGCCGTGAGATATCACGCTTCGCTGACTTGGCATCCATAGTACGAAAGTACTGTGCGATGGGAAGTGCCCGGAAAACCGAAACAAACTTTTGGGATAATCCGACCCTAAATACGAACCCAGTCCGAAATAAAAGGGTGCACTATCAAAAGACACCCGGGTCAACTACCAAAAAGAAAAAACCCTCTATAGGGCATGGAACCGTACTGGAGGGATGGCTCAATGGACCCTGCAAAATTCATAGTACAGCGGATACAATACCAACGCACAGCCTTAGAGCATGTTGGATACTCCGGAAGGTGGCCAAAAGTGGTGAGGATCTTCTTATCCCAAATGCCACAGAGCACCATCCCGTGGATAACAATACAGTGTTAACGGTCTTTAAGACATTTGCGTCAAATAATAGGCGCAAGCGAACACTCAGCACCATGGCCGAAATCTGCCACGTAGCAGCAATAAATCCATGGAGTGACACGGCTATTACCTTCAATGCCAGTGATAAACCTAAATTCCGAACAGCTCGAGCACCAGCCGCACTGGTCCTCATTCCAATTGTGGACGGCTTTCGACTCACCAAGGTACTCATGGACGGCGGCAGCGGATTAAACCTCATCTATGAGGAAACCCTTCAAAAAATGGAAATAGACTGGAACCGCATCGAGCGAAGCAGCACAACCTTTAGAGGAATAATCCCCAGTCGGGAGGCGCACTGTACAGGCAAAATCACACTAGATGTGGTGTTCGGCACGCCAGAGAATTATAGGTCCGAAGAGATTACGTTCCAAGTGGCCCCGTTAGCGGTTACCACGCCCTATTAGGGCGGGAGGCGTTCACAATCTTCCAAGCCATACCCCATTACTGGTACATGAAGCTCAAAATGCCCGGGCCCAACGGAATTATCACTCTTCTAGTGATCATGACACAGCAATCCGTGCCGAAAACAAGACAGCCGCACTGGCCCTCGAGGCATTATCTGAAGCCCTAGCAGCTGAGGAACTGACTGCGCTGCGCTCCACAGTAAGAGATCCAAGTCCACCTCCTTTAAACTGGCGGATGAAATAGTTAAATTCCAAGTCCATCCAACGGACCCTACAAAAACAACTTCCATCGGGGCACAATTAACCCCTGACGTAGATGCCGCACTATGAGAGTTCCTACGCGAGAACTGGGACATTTTTGCCTGGCACCCTTCAGACATGCCAGGAATCCCACGCAGGATGGCCTAGCACAGCCTCAATATTCTAAAGGAATTCAAGCCGGTCAAGCAGGCTCTTTGGCGTTTCTCTGAACCTAAGAGACAAACCATGGGAGAGGAACTAGCCAAGTTATTGGAGGCTGGATTCATTAGAGAAATAAAACACCCGGACTGGCTAGCAAACCTGGTGATGGTACCAAAGAAGGATAAATCCTGGCGCCTTTGTGTCGATTTCAAGGACCTCAATAAAGCTTGCCCAAAGGATCCCTTCCCCCTCCCCCGCATCGATCAAATTATCGATGCCACCGCAGGACACGAGTCATTGTGTTTCCTCAACGCATACTCCGGTTACCACCAAATCAAGATGGCGGAGTCCGACCAAGCCGCAACGGCACTCATCACACCATACGGTCCATTCTGTTTCAACACAATGCCTTTTGGGCTCAAAAACGCCGGTGCAACATATCAGCGCATGATTCCGACATGTCTGGAGAAACAAATCGGCAAAACAATAGAGGCATACGTAGACGATGTGGTCATCAAAACCAAGCACATCGAATCTTTGATAGACGACTTGAAGCTCACATTCGACAACCTCCGAACATACGACATCAAGCTCAATCCGGAAAAATGCGTTTTCGGCGTACCAGCCGGAAAGCTCCTGGGTTTCATTGTCTCCAGTAGAGGTATTGAAGCTAATCCGGCCAAATCCAAGCTTTATCACAGTTGGCTACCCCAACAGACCTCAAACAAATCCATAAGTTAACTGGATGCGTGGCAGCTCTAAGCCGCTTTATCTCCTGCTTAGGAGAAAAGGCTTTACCCCTTTATCGCCTCCTTCGGCGCACCGAACACTTTGAGTGGACGGACACTGCCACAGCCGGATTGGAAGAAATAAAGGCCATTTTGGCAACCAACCCAATCCTGGCCGCGCCAAACATCGGCGAACCAATGCTGTTGTACATTGCGGCAACTCATCAAGTTGTAAGTGCAGTGCTCGTTGTCGGACATAAATTCCCTCTTCAAAAGCCGGTATACTATGTATCCACTGTCCTCACTCCATGCAAATCACGGTACCTACATTATCAAAAGATAGCCTACGCGGTATTCATGGCATCCCGCAAGCTGCGACACTACTTTCAAGAGTGTTCTATTACAGTAGCCTCGGAAGTGCCACTTAAAGATATTATAAACAACCGTGACGCTACGGGCCAGATTGCTAAATGGGCCATTGAGCTCCTCCCATTCGACATAACATACAAACCTTGACGGGCCATTAAGTCACAAGTATTGGCCGACTTTGTCGCCAAATGGACGGAGGCCGAACTCCCTAAAGAGTACGACGCATACTCCAATTGGATCATGCACTTCGACGGTTCTAAAATGCTGGCTGGTCTAGGGGCTGGCGTCGTCCTGACGTCCCCAACCGGAGATACCGTTCAGTACGTACTGCAAATATTGTATACAGACTCCAATAACGCAGCCGAATACGAAGCTCTGTTGCATGGTCTTCGGATGGCAGTCTCCATGGGCATTCAACGCCTAGAGGTGCGTGGGGATTCAAACCTTGCAATATCCCAAATAAATGGAGACTTTGATGCCAACGATCCGAAAATGGCGGCCTACCGAAACGCCGTCCTAAAAATGTCAGCTCGGTTCGAGGGACTCGAATTCCACCATGTGGCTCAGGAAAACAATCAAGCGGCGGATATCCTCGCCCGCATCGGCGCAAAACGCGACGCGGTCCCCCCCCCCCCAACATATTTCTGGAAAGGCTGTTCAAGCCATCCGTAGTATGGGAAGGGGACACCGGTAACAATAGTCCGGACCCGGCCAAAATGCCCGATACCGAATACTCTGACACAATCGGAGGCTCCGCCACCGAAATAACACCTTCATCCCACGTAATAATGGCCATTATCGCCCCGTGGACAGAACCATTCCTGGCCTACCTAACTAGGCAGGAACTTCCGGAGGACCAAAATGAGGCACGCTGCATAGTGCGGCGATCTAAGGCCTACAGGGTCCACGAGGGAGAATTGTATAAAAAATCACTACCGGAGTCCTTCAAAGGCGCATCTCCGAAGAGGAAGGGCGGAACCTTTTGGCTGAAATCCATGCCGGACTCGGCGGTCAACATGCCACAGCCCGGGCTCTTGTAAGCAAGGCCTTCCGTACAGGATTCTATTGGCCAACGGCCCGGGCAGATGCACAGGACTTGGTCCAACGTTGCGCCGGTTGCCAGCTCTTTGCAAATCAAAGCCACATGCCACCCACCACCCTCCAAACAATCCCCATTACGTGGCCCTTCGCGGTCTGGGGGCTTGACATGGTTGGACCCCTTAAAGGGGGAACCCACAAGAAAAAATACTTACTGGTCATGGTGGATAAATTCACCAAATGGTTAGAGGCCAAGCCTGTTAAAACTGCCGAATCCGGACCAGTGATAGACTTCATATCTGGGGTCGTACACCATTATGGCGTCCCCCACAGCATCATCACTGATAACGGCACAAACTTCACAGCCGATAAGGTAAAACTCTGGTGCAGCAAAATGGGCATCAAGCTCGATTATGCTTCAGTCTATCACCCACAAACCAACGGTCAAGTCGAGCGAGCAAACGGTCTTATAATGAGCGGCATTAAACCCAGATTAGTGCGTTCCTTAACGGAGTCTAACACGCACTGGGTAGAGGAGCTCGACTCCGTACTCTGGGGGCTGCGGACCACGCCGAATCATAGTACCGGATATACACCCTTCTTTATGGTGTACGGCGTAGAGGCAGTCTTGCCCTGTGACATAATTCATGACTCATCTCAAGTGCGCATGTACGAAGAAAGAGAAGCCGAGCTCGATTGGCAAGAAAGTCTGGACACCCTGGAGGAGGAGCACGACATAGCCAAAGCCCATTCCGCATTTTATCAGCAACAGACTTGCAGATACCAAAGCAGAGAAGTACGGGCCAAAACTTATAACGTTGGCGAACTAGTGCTACGCCTGCCGGATAAGAAAAACACAAGCTCGAGCCCAAATGGGAAGGTCCCTTCATTATTGACCAAGTTCTGACTGGTGGAGTGTACCGACTGCGGGATGCAACGACTAGTCGACTCGAGCCGAACCCGTGGAACACGGCCAGGCTCCGAAGATTCTACGCCTAGCACCGGACTCTATGTTCGTCCCCTCCCTTTGTCCATTTTTTTTCATATACATTATCTGTCTTGTTTTTCTTTCTTCCTTTCTTCTATTCTTTCTCTAGGCCTTCAAAGGCCAACTTGTGCCTCGCTTGCACATTATAGATGCACCAGCCGCGCTCATTATACCTGGGGCCTTCTTTCACAGAAGCTTAATAATTTATCTGGGCCTCAGGCCCCGCACATGCGTCATGCTTCCGCATGTACCTTTTTTTTGCCATTATATGCATTGATATGACTTAAGTTTTGGCCAAGCTGGGTTTCCTAGCTCTTGTATTTATGCCCTACGTTCCCGTTAATTCGGCTAGGGCATAAGGAGAGCACCTCTGCGATTGTTACTGCCGGGTCAGCCGGATGTGTACCTCAGATTGGGTGAAGCCGAAAGCTAGCGTTCTTAAGGGAATATTCGGTCGGTGAACAAAAGATGATTTTTATTTATTATCCATATCTGCCCCCAGATGTTTTTCCTGCGTTTCCTATCGCAGTCCGGACATGCACTTTAGGGCATGCTTACCCAGGGAAAGGAACCCTTAACGGAACTATTCTCCCTGGAAGATGTTTCTTACTAACCATGTAATATAACATAACTAGTTGGGCACTTGTCTGTTCAAGCACTAATGACCCCTACGCCTGGTCTCCACGCATTCCCCAGTACTTATATAACTGCGCAGGTATTCGAATACACTCCGGACTATCGGGTCCCGAGGTTGAAGCGAAAAGGTCCGCCAAGACAAATGATCTACAATCCGGCTAGGAGGCATTATACACGTCACTTTCATTACATAGTCACGCAGACTGACTAAGTTCCTCTTCTATACCATCCAACAGGCGGTCTAGCTTACAATCCTGTTGGGAATACTTTGCGGCTAATTCTACTTGCCCATAAACTAAGCTAACGGGGATCTCTTTCCCGTCGGGCCCCATAGGTCCGACCTCGGCCATGTGATTTGGGTCTGCCTTGGTATACCGCGTCTTCACCATGGCCCAGGCTTCTTTGGCACCCTGTCGGCAGGCTGATATCTTCCATAATCGGAAGCGCCGCCAAGCTCCCTTGAGCTTCTCCGCAAGCTCTGCAATGCCCTCTGGCAGGGAGACGGACGGCCACAAGGCCTGGGCAACACCATGCATCACCTGCCGAACTTGTTTGTGCAGATGTGACAGCTCGGATAGAAGATCACCCGTAGACCCAGGCATTTCCTCCGCGGGACGACCCGTCAGCATACCTACAGACATAACGCTGTCAGTCGGCTTCTTCTCCGAACTCCTTTAAAAGGATTCGTTCAAGCACTTACTAAAAATGTCGCACCGAAGCCGCTTATTCTCCTTCTTGGAGTCTGCAAACTGGCCCCGAATTTCTTTTAGTTCCATGCTCAGCTTAATATTGGCGTCTTGGAGATTGTTTTTCTCCCGCCTAACCTCAGTCAGCACGCATTTGCTAGCCTCTAGTTGTCGCATAACATGCTGGTCCTCCGGATTCATCTGCAACATCTGTTGTTACATCTGCAGCCATGCCGCACATTATATGGTAACCATCATTCTTTAAAGTAAATGTTACCAGCAGGTGACTTTTTCGGTTCCTGCAATGCGGTCACAGCAGCCCGCAACTGGGTCTTGCATTCCTCTAGCTCCTGTGATAGCCTAGTATTCTTCTCTATAAGAACCTGCACAATACAGATGATCCTTAAATCAGTTCTGCTAACTGTTTCAAGTCTCAGGGGCTACTGATACATATAAATCATCAGATTTACTTACCCGTACATCCTTTACATACTGATCCGTGGCTCTGGCTAGACCATCTTGAGCAGCTCGGAGGTACGCCTCTCCAAAATTGAAGGCATCAAACGCCTCTGGTGAGAAACGGGCGTCACGGAGTACGGCCCGGCAGCGCCTATGATTCATGGCACTTTCCACCTCTGAGTTTGTAGCGGATAATCTATCTGCATCCTCTGTAGGGGGATTATCCGGCGCCCGCCCCATATCGGCTTCCGCCTCTGTGTCCGATCCTGGCTCCCGGCTGGTGGAAGCGTGATTGGTAACATCGCCGGACATATTCCGGCGAGTGTTTTTTCTGTTAAAGAAACACGGGCGTCATTATATTTCGAGAAAGACGACAACCACGGAGCGGGGTTTGTTATACCTTTGTGCCGACGTCTCCGTCCTGACCGCCTTCCTTTTTGGCCTACCCGGCCTCGGTGCCTCCTGTTGGCGCGTGGCTGCGGGTTCGGCAGGGCGTCCCGAATGCCTTCCCTGTAAAAATGCCATGTGTATATGGTGGGTGAAGTGTCTAAAAGGGGATCCTAGTTTTGGAGTTGGGATTTTTGGTTTTTCTTACATGCGATGCAGGGAGCAGTCCAGGATAGTCGGTCGTAATGGCCACCATGGCATCGTCATAGCTTAACTGATAGAACTGCCGGTCTATCAGCTCCATGAATATGACCGGATCTTCTTCAAGTCCGGAGTCAAGGGCCCGGTCAGGGCCCTCTGGTTGTGGAGAAGGGCTGCTGACCTCCTTTATGGCATTTCGCAGTTCCTGCCGCAAAGTGGCAAGGTGAATACTTACGACAAAGAATGCGGGAAAAATGGGAGCAGGGAGATATAACTTACCTAGCTTGGAGGATTGTACATGGAGAATCCATCCCGTGGCTTGATGCGGGTGAACTCCTCTTCCTCACCCTTGAACAAGTCGGACAGAATTTTCGCTAAAGCGGCAGCATTGTCCGGACCCTTACGCCCACAGCGGGTGGCGTCATCCGCCCCATTGTAACACCACAAGGGGTGCCCACGATATTGAAGTGGTTGCACTCCCCGCATTATGCAAATTGACATAACTTCGATTACTGTCAATCCTGATCGAGCCAGTGCTTTAATTCGGTTCATCAGATAGAGGACTTCTCCATTGTCTTCCACCTGGGGGCTCCGTGGGCGCCAACTACGGTGTTTCTTCAGAGGAGCATTGTTGAACTCAGGAAGACTCCACCGAACAGGGTCCGGAAGGGGAACGTCCTCCATATAAAACCATTCTGAAGGCCAGTCATCAAGTGACTTCTTCAGAGTACCGGACAGGTATCCGGTATCAGAGATGCACCATATTTCGGCTCCACCCACTTGATAAAGTGACCCACTCTGTGTGCGAGGGACGAGGCACAATAGCCTTTTCCACAACTCGAAGTGAGCCTCGCAGCCCAAGAACAACTTGCAGAGAGCCACGTAGCCGGCGATATGTAGGATGGAGGCGGGGGTGAAATTGTGTAATTGGAGGCCGTAGAATTCTAGGAGCCCGCGGAGGAATGGATGAATTGGAAATCCGAGTCCCCTTAATAGATAGGGAACAAGGCAGACCCGTTCCCCCATGGAGGGATAGGGAAAGCTCTCCGTTTGCTCCCCGCCATTATAGGTGGCAAGCCCGGCTCGAACGGGCACCATGTACGCCGGAGGGAGAAATCCCTTAGTCTGTAGTTCGACTAAACGACTGTGTGGGACTGAACACCTCTCCCAATCACCGGGATTAGGGCTTCGGGGGCGGGAGGAGGAGCTGTGGAGGTCGGCCATGCTGGAATGGATCTTTCCGGAATGCGCTCTGATGGACTCTTGCTGGGGGAGGAGGTATGGATCGGATCTAAGGATCCCCATCCCTTTAATAGACAATTTATTTATCTGGCTAGGGGGCGAATGTAAATACGCCCTGGCGCCTCGTATTCATTTGACGCGTGGGAGAAAGCCCTTATTGGGCACAGAAGCCAAGAGGTCCAAACATTTATGGGACCGGACACTTCTTTACAAACGTTCGAAAGATGTAGAAGAACCCGCCTTGCAATGCCGAAGACAATACTGCACGCCGGACTCATCGTCATTGAAGCCTGGTTCGGGGGCTACTGAGGGAGTCCTGGATTAGGGGGTAACCGGACAGCCGGATTATATCCTTTGGCCGGACTGTTGGACTATGAAGATACAAGATTGAAGACTTTGTCTCGTGTCCGGATGGGACTCTACTTGGCGTGGAAGGCAAGCTAGGCAATACGAATGTGTATATCTCCTCCTTTGTAACCGACCTTGTGTAACCCTAGCCCCCTCTGGTGTCTATATAAACCGAAGGGTTTTAGTCCGTAGGACAACAGACAATCATACTATAGGCTAGCTTCTAGGGTTTAGCCTCTCTGATCTCGTTGTAGATCTACTCTTGTACTACCCATATCATCAATATTAATCAAGCAGGACGTAGGGTTTTACCTCCATCAAGAGGGCCTGAACCTGGGTAAAACATCGTGTCCCCTGCCTCATGTTACCATCCGCCTTAGACGCACAGTTCGGGACCCCCTACCCGAGATCCGCCGGTTTTGACACCGACAACATGGAAAACCCATTTATCCAAACCAAGCATGATTAAGAATTAGGAAATATAGCACTTGTATATGTTTCTCATGTATTAAGTGCAGCCAAATTCGATTTATTCCTCACATGCACAACAATACAAAATTCCACCAACGACAATTGGACATCGCATTGCAGCATTGAACCAAGCAGTTAACTAAACACCACAACAAATGAACCAAACGTTAACTGAGCACCACATTGCACAATATAACATACTCCTAATAGAAGATCGGACAGAATAACCAAACCAGCATGCCTAACAACTTGGAAATATAGCAATTGTATTTGTTTCTCATGTATTTAGTACAGCCAAATTCGATTTATTTCTCACATGGTATACAATAACAGAATGCACCCACAACAACTGAACATCGCATTGCAGAGTTGAACCAAATAGTTAACTAAACACCACAACAAATGAACCAAACGTTAACTGAGCACCACATTGCACAATATAACATACTCCTAATAGAAGATCAGACAGATAACCAAACCAAGCATGCTTGACAACTTGGAAAATTGCACCCTGAAGAATTGAACATCACATTTGCAGAATTGAACCAAACAGTCAACTGAACACCACATTGCACGACATATAGAACATATACACTAGAGCAGAAGATTGCATGGTAAAAGTAGATAGCACAATTCACTAGAATTTGCTAAGGAAAGGAAGTAGCTAGTAAACTGAACATGGGCCCTTATAGTGAGATAATAAGACAAGCTACTCCTCATTGTTAGAGATATCGATGAGGATTGGCTCCCTGGACATGGTAGAGGGCAAGACCTCCACATCGTGGGTGCCCTCGTCGTAGTGGTGAGTTGCTTGAGCCGCTCCGGGCACCAACCAGCACTACAAAAAAATACACTTCTGTGATGATACGTGTTTGTCACAGTAGGTCATGTTTTCTATCATCCATGTACACCCATGACGATTTTATACAGAATCAAGATAGGCATACTTGTGCTGTCGTAGAAGTGTTCCATGACATTACCAAAATTATCATCACAGAAGTGTCCACTTCCATGATGATAAATCGCGCGTCATAGAAGTGCTTTTGTCAAGGGTGACCGACACGTGGCATCAACCGTAACGGGTTGCCGTTAAGTTATCGAGTTCCGGTTTGGATCCAATAACCCGTTAACAGCCCCGACCAATGGGGATTTTCCACGTGTAAAATTCTCATTCGCCGGATAATGCACGTGCCAGCTAATCGTTTGGACAGATGTTATTCCTACAATGGATGGAAGACACCTATGATCTGTCGCCACGTGGCATAGCCCAACAGTGGCCCATTTTAGGTAAAAAGGTTGGCCCAGCTAAAGGCCCACCATGTTTTTTCACACACTAGTGGGTTGGCCCGTTAACAGCCTGCCATGTTTTGGGTCAAATTGAGGCCCATATCAGATCAGACCCGTTCACAGCCTACCGTGTTTTCGGCCAAATTACGGCCCATATCGGATCAGGTCCGTTAACAGGCCACTGTTCTTTTGGGCCCATTCTAAGACAGGTTTGTATTTCAGCATGTTAAATTCCTGTTTACCAGTTCGACCCGATAATAGTTTCGGCCTGTTAGCGGCCTGTGGTGCATCTAGGACGTTGTTAGCCCTGTTTAACTTTAGGCCATTTAACGACCCATGCAGAAACTGGGCTATTTCTTGTGCGAGGTAACTTTAGGTCTCTTAATGTCCCTTAGTCTTCGTGGATAAATTTCAGCCCAACTGGCCTATCGGCCTCTTAATGGCCCGTGTAACAGTTGGGCCTAATTACATCTCGTGTTGAATCCGGCCTGCTTACAACCCATCTGATAATGACCCGTGACACTTTTGGGCCTATGGCCCGCGTGGATACTGGCCTGCTTAAAGCCCATAATTTTATTGGGCCAAACAGGCCCGTGATATATTTTGGCTTGTTAACTACTAGTCCTATTTGAGCCAAACATGGGCCTTAGGCAGTTTCGGCCTGTATTGGCCTGTGAATTTTTTGGCTCAACGCTAGCCCAATCTAGGTTTTAGCCTGTTAAAAGCCCATGGTATTCTCTAGCCCAGCTGGCCAGAACTTTACTCGGCCTGTTGAAGGCGGGAAACTACTATAGGTTTAGACTTGCTAATGGCCCAAGATGATATAGGCCCATGTTTTGGCCCATGTGAGTAACGGGCCGGCCTGGAGACCGACAACACTAAGATCCACTGAACCTTCCAGCCTAAATTACAGCATACCGACCAACAATAAACCTAGACTATACAATAAAGAAATTATGGCATATTACATCCACTGGGAATCAAAGTTCACTACCGGTGATAATAAAGCACAACGTGACCGCAGGTTACATACATTGGTCATGAAAGGTCACCACCAGTGCATATAAACGCTCCGACAAAAGAATATACAAAACTGAGAGCACTTCGGAAGGCACTAGGCCTGGCCAGGACAGGCTCCGCAAGGAGCCGAACAAGCTGATGAGACCTCAGTTGTGTCAACCTTATATGCTCCATCCCAAGTTTTATAGCACCATAGTGCACAAGGCAGTCCTTTGAGATCTTCATTGCATCTTTGACTTCAAGTCGGAGCTGAGCTGAAGCAAGCCTTTCCGCTTTAAGTTGAGACTGAAGAAGTCAAACTGATTGAGGCAGTGACTGCATAGAGGTTTTCTCACAACTGCTAGTGAGTAGCTTCAACTCACTTTCTTCATCAAGACAGGACTTTGGGGTCATCTCGCTCTGTTCAAGATGGTTTGGCTCACTATCTTCCCTAAAGTTCTGCATGGCATAAGAGATATGACTCTGAAAGAGAAACAAGGAGACATGTAATAGGTTTCACAATTATATAAGCAAATAAATGGATCTGTTTTGAATAAGGAACATGTTTTTACACCTACAATTTAAAACTGGTAGTTGTTGCAAACATCCAATCAGATGTAAACAACAGTGGAGGAAATGATGCCTATCCAAATCTATACTATAACAAAGTTTGAAGGCTTGAGAAGGATGAACTTACATTACATGTTAACACGGGTTGGACAAAGCCCTTCTCCATGTTGATGGAAGGATAATGCAATAAATTCCCCAAATAAACTTCTTTATAAGCGTTGCCATTATTCTACATTTTGCAAAGAGTAAATATAGATCAAATAATATTGGAAGAAACAGAGGATAATGATGCTCAGGTGCGGACTGATGATACATAATCAAATAGCAATTAATTAAGTATAATGTTACAAGGAAAAAGGTACTGACAACAGGAATGCAGACATCAATGTGTGCAATGGCATTGGCTTTATTCAACATTTTGGTAAGAGTAAATGTAGATATGATAATTTGGAGAAAGTGGAGGGCAGGGCAGATAAGATGCAGAGTAATGCTAGACAATCAACTATCTCACGATGCAAGTACAGTAATACCACCACCATCCATTATTACTTGTTGCTCAAATGGATGTATCTAGCACTATTAAGTTCTAAATACATCCAATTGATCAACAATTAATTTGATACAGAGGGAGTACATGACAACATGTACTTACATGAGCAATCCAAAACTTCATAACCATTGTGTTAATTCTACATTTATCTAAGAGGAAATATAGATCTTATAATTTCAAGCAAAGGGAGGATAAATAAGTGAACATTTACAGTGATGCCACATAATCAAACAACAATGAGTGTAAGGATGCTGATAAAGGGCAAGAGGTACTGATAAGAGCAATGCAGTGCCCAGTATTGTTGTGAGATCCTACGATCCTTTGAGCAAGGAGATTCATCTGAAATTAGTTTTCATACAAGTGAGAAGTTAAGGCACATGCAAAAGTTTATGAGTTCAAATTTTGAATTGATATCATAGACAGTACCTGACGCTGGGCTCTCAACAGTTCTAATAGGGGTTTGGCCAGTGGAGTAGGGGTAAAGTGTTGTACAGTTGGGCCTGTGTTTTCTGTGGCTGCTGATCTATTTGATTTAACATGTATCACTACCTTTTCCAAATACCTAGTTTGTACTCCTTGAGGATCTGCACTCACCCTCTTCCTTTTGGACATCTATTACGAAAGAACAACATTTGACTTGAAGAACATAGTATGACGACACATGGAATAGGTATAGAAAATGGATAGGTATGGCATATACTCATATATGATGATTAAACTAAGCAGATGGTGTAACAAAGTAGAAGTAATGCAAGAGGTCAGATGCAAAATATGTGCGACCAATAGAACCTTGCCAAGTTAGAGCAATCACCTTGATGGGTGAATAAGATAGGCCATCCTGCACCATGCCATGTTTGTTAGCGAGTGGATTGTTCCGCAACGTACCTCTTGTGCGCCCATTCTCATATTCATTTTGATAATGTTCATCCCTGACATGCATGAAAACATAAAAAAGTGAGATTATCTTTGTAATACAGAAGTGATTCTAATCCAATATTGCCTCCTCGTAAAGTAGTTTGTGTTATCTCTGCAATTCTTCTAAGAGATGCCATGCATGCTGTAATTTGGTGTGTGCATTAATATAATGTGGCCTACTACTCAAAATATGAGAGCTCCAAAAGTGATGATACTTTGCAGAAGACAGCTTCAACATATAGTAAAGAAAAACAAGTCGACCTGACCTGACAGATTCAAAATATACTAAGGGAGAACAACTCGACCTGACTAATCAACTGCAAATGTCTCTGCTACTCTTCCCAACAAGGAACATACTTATTAAAGAAGAGAAGAGGATCATCTTAAAGAAGAGCAGAAGAGCAAGCAGATTGAAGATATTACAAGTCTTTCTATACAATATCAGTTTCCCACTGATGATGAACCAGAGCGCACAAAGAAATAATATTCCTACCGGTCTCTCCATATGTGGTTCACATGCATTTCAAAACTAAAGTAGGAACATTTAGCTGACCAATTAAACATCTCTCAGTTTTACTAATATCATATTTGAATTTGTACAACTAAGCTTGTTTAGCTCGATGGGTGGAGCAGTGCTATTACAACACGAACCACATAGGTCGATCGTGGTTATCATAAAATGGGTAAACCGTAAGCATGATGAGTATAGTGTTGACCGTGGCAGTGGGATGGCAGGTCTGAAGCTGCAAACCGTGCAAAGGGTAGTTAGCAACCGATGTTTCCTTTCAAGTAACAACTAAGATTTGGTATGGACAAGAAAGTACAGTCAACAAGTGACAAAGAAATGCAACTCTGTTGTCTCTCTATATGTCGCGACATGCATTTGGAAACTCAAGTGGGACCTTTAGCTAACCAATTAAATGTGTCTATTAACTAATATCAGTATCATATCACAATCATATTTGAACAACTAAGCTTTGTAATTTTGAGTGTTGCGTTGTTTAGCTTGAAGGGTGGAGTAATGCTAGTACGACAGAAAGCACCTATGCAGATCATAGTAGAGTAGATAAAAGGGGAAAACCCTAAGCATCAAGAGTGAAATCAGGAAAGTGAATCTAGCTGGACCAGTGGGTGGCGCACATGCTTTTCAAAACGAATATAGGAACATTAGGGCCAATAGAACTGCCTCTGTTTTAGTAATATGAGCACCATATCAGATTCGTATTTCAACACCTAAGGTTTAGAATTATGAGTGGCATGTTGTTTCGCTTGATGGGTTGAGGTCTTGAGGAGCAGTGCTAGCATGACACGAAGCACCTACGATGATGGTAGTGAATATAAAGGGGGGAACCATAAGCTTTACGAGTATAATGACCGTGCCATGGCGGATCTGAAGGTGCAAACCGGACAAAGCTACTTCGCAACCAATGTTTGCTTTCAACTAGCCACTAGGATTTGGTACGTACAAGAAAAGTATAGTGAACAATTTACGATCTATTTTCTTTATGAGATCAATAGCTTAAGCACATGTGGAAGAGTACCACCTCTCTTGTGAAGCCGTGTAGGCCCCTGCTGATACGTTGAGGGTGATGTGGGTGCGATGGCTGTCGGCGGTGTGGAAGAAGTCCTTAGACGGCAAACGGCCGGGTCGGGGGATAAATCCTTTTGCAGTGGATGTGGCGGTCGTAGGAGCGGCAATGGGAAGGTGGACAATAGCACCATGAAGCGAGAGGACGCGATGAAAGGATCCTGGTCCGACGCCGTGGATGAGAGACCCCCATCTCTTGCAGTGGACGACGGGGTAGGGGTAGCGACTCTAGCAAGGTGGAGGATGGGGTGGCGGACGGAGGAGGCTGGCGTAGTGGCGAGGTTGTTGGCACGCTGACGGTGTATGAATGGGGAAATGGAGGTGGAGGGGGATCTCAAACTTTGGGACACGCTTGTCTAAAATGTGGGAAAGTTATGAGCTTATCCCCTGTTTAAAATTTTGGACACCACGTCGGTTGGGGATAGGACGGTAATCTCGCATCTCCCAAATATTTGCCGGTAGAGATTTTGGGCCAGGAGAGGTTGTTTTGCCGCCCACGGTTGGCGCACACGGTGTATGAACATGGCTGACAGGTAGGGAGGTTGTGTCACATCTGAGGGAAGTTACACATCTGCCCCTATTTAAGATATTTACCTACATCGATTTCGGATGAGGAGAGTTTGTTTTGCCGCCCACCGTGTATGAATGGGGAAATGGAGGGAGAGACACATGTCTTTCGGACGAGCTTGAATCAAATGTGTTTTGCTGCCCACGTTTGGCGCCCACCGTGTCTGAATGGGCTCAAAGGCGGTCGTGTCACGTCCAATTGAAGTTACAAGTCTACCCTTATCGACAGCAGTGTAAATACGGTCGATTAGGATGTCAAGTGTTAGGGGTAGACAGTAGTTTCCATCTCGCAAACACTTGCTTTGGGCAGCCCACAAATAACAGTGGGTGTTTAGCCGCTTCATCCAAAACATGGGAGAATTAGCATTCACATTTACCCTGGTCCCTGGCAACTAAATTCAAATCCAATTTGTATTCGATTACGAATATCCATAGATAATTCTACATTTTTTTATTTATTTCTTAAAAACGATGACAAAGATTTATTCGACCTTTATATATGATTATGATTTAGAAATGTCGTGATCTTCCAATTCAGTAGGTTGGATACACTTTGAGTCAAACAGTTATTTCATCCAATACAATATGCTCACACGACAAACAGTTCACCTTATGTCAATCATACAAGTAATAAGGATTACCTTGCCTAAAAAATTCGGATAATTACAACACATGGACAACATAGGGGGTCTTACAAAATAATCCATTCAGAGACATGACATAACATCCAAGTACAATAATCGAATGACAATTTCAACTGGTATCTAAAGAAGAACTCAGATTACCCTGGGCTTCAGTTAGCAGAAATAGCAGGACCTCCTCTGTCTTGAAATGCAACATTCTTACTTCCTCCAATTCTTGGGTTGCTTGCATAATGCGTGCAGCTAATTGCATAATTTCCATCCTCAAGATCGAGATTACCTCATTCATGGCAGCCACACCATCTCTTTCTGTCTCTAGTAGAGCCTCAAGAACTATAATATCTATGCTCAGACTGCTCTCCGGCGGTGTTGCCTCCCAACTGCTACCATATGGTAACAGGGATGGCGCACTACTTCCACAAATAGATTATGGGGCTGTACATTGTGTCCTAGTGTGAACGGCATCCTGAAAGGTTTCCACTGGACATAATTAAGAGATAGTTATAGCATGATCCAGGCAGTAAGCTTACATGGTAAACGACATACGAATTATTGCCGAGCATGGCAAGCTATATTTAAATGGTTCGAAGCAGCATCAGCCGAAAAGAAATTAAAATGGTAAGATGAAACTAGGGATGTAAGTGGCAAATAAACGACATCCGCCAGTCCCATCTAGTTAGTTTTTGCTAGCTCCCCAGTTCATTTTCCTCAAAAAAAACTCTTTTAAACTATCATACCACTAGTGGACTTTAATCGGGATTAAATGGGACCCAGTTGACATCCCTAGTTGGAAGGGAGTGTACCACCGCTATTGTAACGCCCGGGTAATTAAGCTATAGTAATCCCACGCTAATGGTGCCACGTCACCACGATTATTGGTGTTAACCTTGCGTTGGTTTGAAACAGTTTCAAATATTCAAATTCGAACAATGTCAACAATAAAAGTTTTTCAAAATTTAAAACAAAAATGTTCGGGAGGTGCCATATTTTGCACATGTAATTATGTGGCAATAAACACATTTTTATAAAATGCCTAAGTATTTTAAAATGAATTAAAACAAAAAAGAAAATAAATAAAAATAAAACAAAACAATAAAAGGAAAAGGAATCAGAGGACCTAACCTACTGGGCCAATTGGCCCACCAAACTAAAACAGGCCCAACCTGCTGAACCACCCACTCCCTTATCCCCCCCACGTCCTGAAACCCTAACCCCCCACCATGCACTCCCTCTCCCACTCGCTCTCTCCCCCACTCCCCCGATCCAGATCGGGATCAGGGCGACCACGCCCTCGCCCCCGTTGACTCCTTGCCCCTCCTCTCCCTAGCGCGACGCCCGCAGGAAGCTGCGGCCATGCCTCGCGCTGACCGCGCCGCCGACTGGATCGCCACCTCGCCGTCGACCAGGACCACCTTGCCAGCCTGCCCCCGTCCTCCTTGATGGCCTGCCTCCCGGACGTCGCCCGTTGTCTCCATCTCCTCCCCGAGCCCCGCTGCCTTGATCCCCATGACCCGCAGTGAGCCCCGTTCACCTTCCCCTCTTCCTACTCCGCACTGGCCTCCCCTGCTAGACGCGCCATCGCGCGCACACGCGCCTCACCCGGACGCCGCCCGCCCTTGACCCCGCTTCACTGCGTCGCTTGCCCAGCGCCGTCACCACGCTCGCTGTCCACCCCGCGCGCGCTCACCCGCTGCTACCTCCTGCCTCGCTCGACGCCGCCTCCTCTTCCGCTGACGCCCGTTGCCGGCTACAGCTCGAGGCGCGCCCTTGGCCACCCTTCTGTGCCTCGCCCCCCCCCCCTGCGCCATCCCGCGCCCGCTCGCTGCTGTCGAGCTGCATCCGCCGGCCGCGCCCCGCCTTTGCCTCACGACCGCGCCCACCGGAGCTCTACCGCTCGGGCCGCTCCCTGCACCCGCCTCCTCCTCCAAGCGTCGCGCCGCCGCCCGCCTGTGCCGGTGCCGCGCCGGCGACCAACTCCGGCACCCCATCGCGTCCCGGCGGCCATCGCCCTCGTGCCCGAGTTCGCCCCATAGGGCGCCTGGCGCCGCACGCCCGTAACTGCACCGACCGATCTTCTAAGGCCCTATGCGCCTATGACAGCTGGGCCCCGCCCCCATGTGCCAATGACAGGTGGGCCTTTCCCAAAACGAAAATGATTTAAAAATAAATAAAATAAAAATAAATAATAAGTAAATAAAATGTTAATTGTTTAATTAATTAACTTAATTAATTGGGATTCATTAAACTAATTAAACATTAGTTAACTAATTAACCTGATTAGTTAACTAATTAATTTGTCAATGACAGTGCGCCCACCCCCTAATTAATCCTGATTAGGTTAATTAATGTGTTTAATTAAAATGGGTCACTGATAGATGGGACCCACCTGTCAGGTTGACCAGGTCAACTGCTGACATCATGCTGACGTCATGATGACATCAGCAAGCACTTGTCTGGATAATGTTGATTTAAATAATTAAATAAATCCTAAAAATAATTTAAATCTTTTAAAATTAATATAAAATAAACCGTAGCTTGGATGGAAAAACTTTGTACATGAAAGTTGCTCAGAACGATGAGACGAATCTGGATACGCAACCCGTTCGTCCGCCACGCATCCCTAGCATAGCGAACACGCAACTTTCCCCCTCCGGTTCATCTATCCGGAAACGCGAAACACCGGGGATATTTTCCCGGATGTTTCCCCCCTTCATCGGTACCACCTCATACCGCGTTAGGGCACCCTAGCACCGATACTTGTCATGTCATGCATCGCTATGCATCTGTTTGCTTAATATTTATTGTTTCTTCCCCCTCTTCTCTCGCTAGACACCGAGACAGACGCCGCTGCTACCCAGTACGACTACGGTGTTGACGACCCCTCTCTCTTGCCAGAGCAACCAGGCAAGCCCCCCTCCCCCTTGATCTCCAGATATCTCCTATTCTTCTCTACTGCTTGCATTAGAGTAGTGTAGCATGTTACTGCTTTCTGTTAATCCTATTCTGTTGCATAGCCTATCATTGTTGCTACAACTGTTGATACCTTACCTGCAATCCTAAATGCTTAGTATAGGATACTAGTTTATCATCAGTGGCCCTACATTCTTGTCTGTATGCCATGCTATACTATCGTGTCATGATCACGTCGGGTGTTGATCACGAGTTTATACTATACATACATACTATACATGTTATGACTAAAGTTGGGTCGGCTCGTTGAGTACCCGCAAGTGATTCCGATGTTGGGGGCTGGAGGGGCAGGTGGTTCCACCCAGGTAGTGGTGGGCCTAGGTTCCTGATGGCCCCCAACTGTTACTTTGAGGCAGAGCGACAAGGCAGGCGGAGACCACCTAGGAGAGAGGTGGGCCTGGCCCTGGTCAGCGTTCGCGGTTACTTCAAAATAACACACTTAACGACATCTAGGTATTTGATCTGAGTCTGGCTACTTGCATATACGCACTAACCAACTACGCGGGAACAGTTATGGGCACTTGATGTCGTGGTATCAGCCGAAGCCTTCGTGATGTCAGCGACTAAGCGGCGCGCGCCGGGTTGGACTGGAATGCCTGCTCTTGTATAAGGGAGGATAGGTCTGCTCACCGGCCATGTACGCAACGTACGGGTGTGTAATGGGCGATGGGCTCAGACCCCTGCGCCATAGGATTTAGACCGGCGTGCTGACCTCTCTGTTGTGCCTAGGTAGGGCTGCGACGTGTTGATCTTCCGAGGCCGGGCATGACCCAGACAACTGTGTCCGGACAAAGGGGATGGAGCGTGTTGGGAAATGTGGTGCACCCATGCAGGGAAGTTAATCTATTTGAATAGCCGTGATCTTCGGTAACAGGACGACTTGGAGTTGTACCTTGACCTTATGACAACCGGTGATCGCTCTCTCACAGGGCATCAAGGGGAGGATCATCGGTTAGGATTATGCTATGCGATGTTAGTTGGTGAATTTACCATCTACTCTCTTCTTCTGCTGCAAGATGGAGGTTACCAGAAGCGTAGTCTTCGATAGGACTAGCTATCCCCCTCTTATTCTGGCATTCTGTAGTTCAGTCCACATATGATACCCTTATTCCATTTGATACCAATGCATACATATGTAGTGTAGCTCCTTGCTTGCGAGTACTTTGGATGAGTACTCACGGTTGCTTTACTCCCCCTTTTCCCCCTTCCTATACCCAATTGTTGCGACCAGACGTTGGAGTCTAGGAGCCAGACGCCTATGTCGATGACGAGTACTACTACTCGGGAGGTGCCTACTACTACGTGCAGCCCGCTGACGACGACCAGGAGTAGTTTGGGAGGATCCCAGGCAGGAGGCCTGCGCCTCTTTCGATCTGTATCCTAGTTTGTGCTAGCTTTGTTACGGCAAACTTGTTTAACTTATGTCTGTACTCAGATATTATTGCTTCCGTTGACTCGTCTATGATCGAGCTCTTGTATTCGAGTCCTCGAGGCCCCTGGCTTGTAATATGATGCTTGTATGACTTATTTTATTTGTAGAGTTGTGTTGTGATATCTTCCCGTGAGTCCCTGATCTTGATCGTACACGTTTGTGTGTATGATTAGTGTACGATTGAATCGGGGGTGTCAGAAGTTGGTATCAGAGCCGACTGCCTATAGAAATCCCCCTTCCACACTCCTTGGCCGAAGTCGAGTCTAGACATTGCAGAACTTTTACTAACATGGATGTGTGTCTTATGGCGCCACGTCGCCATTTGGGTGGTATTAGGATCTTTTACTCCTCGATCTTTACTCTGGGACTCCGAACTCTCTTTTACTCGGGTTAAACGATTTTATTAACCCTAACATTAGGATCCTGTGACCACTTTTACCCCAAAGTTGGATAAGCCCTAGCTATTCCTTAGGGTAGTATATTGAACATTATCCACGCTGTCATTTGACTCCTTTGTAACATCTTTGTTTTCAGATGGAACCCACGAGACAGGTCGTGCGCCACACGACGGCCATTGGTGCCTCAGGATCACCTGCTATGTTGGTTGAGATGATGACCTCTCTGGGTTATCGCTGGCACCCTGAGTACACCGTCTACGACAAGTATCAGGACTTTAACCAGGAGTAGTACCGTGCCATCATTCACCTCTACTCTCGGGAGTATGACTCCACTACCGTGTTGCACACTGCTCATGGTGTTGGAGTGACTATAGATATGGTGGTCCATGATGCTGCTTATGCTGCTCTGACATGTCTTGGTGGAGACTATCGGGAGTTGGACACCTCCCCTTTCAGGCACATTGCTATCGCATCCGATGTTGGCGCAGAGGGATACTACACTGCTGCCTACTCCACTGTCACCCGAGAGCCCTTCTACCATCAGAACCTGGTTCTGCTTGCTGATGGGCTGGATAGAGCTAACTGAGCTCTTTGCCACGAGTTCTACACCACCTGTCAGCACCTATACCGCGCTCTGACACTGTTGCACCCCTCTGTCAGATCTGGTGATCTGTCACGTTTTGTGATCTACCCTGCCAGGACCGTGATGCCCCAGGGCGTCGGCTGGCCAGATGTGGGTGGCTACTCTCCTGCACTTGGTCCTCTTCTGCCACCTGCGCGTTGGGTTCCGCACCAGAGTATCCACGGAACCCAGGCTACTCACGCGGAGGACTTCCCGTCGCGTCACTACCAGCTGTCAAGCTACACCTACCTCCACAGTTCCTCCTGGGACTAATGTAGGCTTGCTTGTTATTGTTAGATGCATTCGCCGCGAGCCTGCGTACCGCCTATGATGTTCTTAGTCTATGTACTGAACTCTGTGTACCAAACTCTATGCATGATCTCTTTTGTAAGATATGCCAACTACTATGTAGTTTCTATCGTGTTCCTTTCATTATGCATGTTCCATCATGAATGATTCTTGTCCTTGCAAATTCTCAATACTGAACTACCCCTGTTATATATTAGCAGGATGGTTAGACCAGGTGGTCGTGGTCGTGGTGGCTATCCCCCACCCACGCCTGATTACATGGCTGGGATGAAGCAACAATTTGAGCTGAATTGCCAGTTCATGGAGAATATTATGGCTCAGTTTCCTCGCCCCAATATGAATCAGCAGCCAGCCCAAGTGACTCTATAGGATTTCATGTGCCTCAACCCAATGGTGTACCACAGCTCAACTTAGCCTCTGGATGCTGATGACTGGCTCCGTGACATCACCTATGAGATGGAATCTGCTGATGTAGCCCCTGCCAGCTATGTCACGTTTGCTTCCTTCTTCCTAAAAGGACCCGCTGCTCAATGGTGGGACAACCACAGGCGTACTCTGCCAGTTGGAACAATCATCACCTGGCCAGACTTCCAAGCTGCTTTCCCTGCCCGCTTCATTCCTCAGGGAGTCATGGACCAGAAGAAGCGCAAGTTCCGCAGCCTCACCCAAGGCAACAAAACTGTGGAAGCTTATCAGCGGGAGTTTCTAGACTTGTCCCGCTATGCTGAAGAAGACATTGCAACTGATGCACGCAGATAGGAGAAGTTCTGTGATGGCCTTCAAGCTGATATCAAGCTTGCACTTCTAGTGCATGACTTTGCTAATTTCTCCACCTTGGTGAACAAGGCCATCAATGTCGAAACTGGTCTGCAGGAACACCAGAGCTCTCACAGGCGCAACCGTGACACGGGCTCATCTTTGGGTCCGTCTTCGCAGAAGCATAGAATATGGATTCCCAACAACATGTACCAGCCTACTACACCTGCTCCAAGGCAGTCCTATGCTGCACCGCATCTGCCTCCCCCACCAACTAGGCAGCCAAGACTTCCAGCTCCACCACCCTGAACTCCTGTTCCCACTCCCAATAATGGTCTGTGCTTCAAGTGTGGTCAACCAGGACACCATGCTAGGGAATGCAACCAGAACCAGAATCAACTGGCCCTTCCTGCAGCTGGCCATGGAGGCAACCATCCTCGCAACAACAATGCCAGGTCTTATGGTCATGTTCATGCCAACCAAATTGATCTTAATGAAGCTCAAGACCAGCCTGCTACCGTGATGGGTACACTCCTCGTAAATTCAGTACCTGCATCTATTTTATTTGACTCGGGAGCATCGCATTCATTCATGTCAGAAGATTTTGCATACAAGCATGACGTTAAATGTGAGGAGATGAACACTTCGGTAGTGGTAAAAAACCCCGTCGGTCAATGTCAAACCTCACTGGTTGGCATCGATGTCCCCGTGGAAATCGAAGGGCTGGAATTCTATGCCTCTCCCATTATCTTGAAGTCGTCTAACATCGACCTCATTCTGGGGATGGATTGGTTGAAAGCGCATACTGCTTCTATAGTTTGCGCCACTAAGACCGTCCATCTGCTACACCCTTCCGATGAAATAGTTACTTACCAGGCTCATCTGGTTCAAAATGCCGAGGCACGACTATATGCCTTGAATGCGTTGAACACTGCACCACTCGAGGGCATTTAAAACATTCCCGTCGTTCATGAATTCCAAGACGTCTTTTCGGAAGAAATTCCAGGGATTCACCCTGCTAGAGCTGTCGAATTCATTATCGACTTGAAACCAGGCACCACCCCTATAGCCAAACGACCCTACAAGATGCCGCCACATGAACTCATTGAGCTTAAGGAGGAAATCGACAAATCTCTTAGCAAAGGTTTCATTCCCCTAGTTGATCTCCTTGGGGAGCACCTTCTCTCTTTGTAAAGAAGAAGGATGGGATGAACCGGGTAGTCCAAGACTACCGTCCTATAAACCAAGCTACCATTCAGAATAAATATCCTCTTCCTCGGATCAATGATCTTTATGATCAACTGGCTATCTCATTAGTGTTCTCCAAACTCGACTTGAGGTTGGGTTACCACCAGATCCGTGTTCGTGAAGAGGATATCCCAAAGACCGCCTTCGTGACTCGGTATGGATCATACGAGTACACCGTCATGTCATTCGACTTAACGAATTCTCCAGCCACCTTCTCTCGTCTGATGAACTACATATTCATGGATTACCTCGACAAGTTCGTCATGGTTTACCTGGATGATATCCTTGTATTTTCCAAGAACAAGGAAGAACATGTTGAACATCTTCGTCTTGTGCTGGAAAAGCTTCGAGAGCATCAACTTTATGCTAAGTATTCCAAGTGTGAATTCTGGCTCCCCGAAGTAACCTATCTTGGGCATGTCATCTCCAAGGATGGTATTGCCGTCAACCCTGAACGAGTCCAGGCTATTCTCGATTGGACTCCTCCGAAGAATGTCAAGCAAGTCCGAAGTTTTCTCGGTCTCGCCAGCTATTGCCGTCGATTTGTCGAGAACTTCTCCAAGATTGCCAGGCCCATGACTAATTTGTTGCATAAGGGCGTCAAGTTCCAATGGACAGACAAGTGTCAGGAAAGTTTCCAGGCGCTCAAAGACAAGTTGACTTCTGCCCCAGTGCTTGCTCCACCTGATACTAAAAGGAATTCGTCATTTACTGCGACGCTTCCCATCAAGGATTAGGCTGTGTCCTAATGCAAGAGAGCAGAGTGATTGCTTACGCCTCTCGTCAACTACGCCCTCACGAAGAAAACTACCCAGTTCACGACCTCGAGCTTGCTGTTGTCACTCATGCTTTGAAGCAGTGGTGACATTACCTTCTCGGTAATCGTTGCGAGATCTTCACCGACCACCAAAGTCTGAAGTATTTGTTTACTCAGCCAGACCTGAACCTCCGTCAGCTAAGATGGATGGAGACTGTTGCTGTAACGCCCTCGATGCGGCTATAGCTCCCACGTGTCGAGGCACGACTTAGAGACATAACCGCATTGAAAGCAATGTCGCAAGTCAGGCAATCATTACAACATCCCATGTAATACATAATAAAAGGGGGAGATAACATAGTTGGCTTACACTCGCCACGTCACATCAGAGTACATAAATAACATCCATCATACAAATCACTCATGGCCCGACTACGGCGCCAAAATGGAAAAGAACCCAACATGCGACAAGGCCCTGAATCGAACCCCAACTAGGCACCACTACTGATCATCGGGAAAGGAAACATAATAACGCTGAGAGTCCTCGTCGAACTCCCACTTGAGCTCGTACTCGTCACCAGGAGCGGAATCACCTGGACCTGCATCTGGAGTTGTAGTATCTGTGAGCCACGGGGACTCAGCAATCTCACACCCACGCGATCAAGACTATTTAAGCTTATAGGAAGGATAAGGCAAGTATGTGGAGCTGCAGCAAGCGACTAGCATATGGGGTGGCTAACTTATTCGCAAAAGAGAGCGAGAAGAGGAGGCAAGGCGCGAGCGAGAATCTAGAGGAACAACCTGCGCAAGCATTACTCCAACACCGTGTCCACTTCCCAAACTCCGCCGAGAAGAGGCCGTCACGGCAACACACTCAGTTGATTCATTTTTAATTGATTAAGGTTCAAGTTATCTACAACCGGACATTAACAATTCCCATCTGCCCATAACCGCGGGCACGGCTTTCGAAAGTTCAATCCCTGCAGGGGAGTCCCAACTTAGCCCATGACAAGCTCTCACGGTCAACGAAGGAAAAGACCTCCTCCCAAGACGTTCCGATCAGACTCGGTATCTCGGTAACTCAAGACACTTCGACAGGTTAAAACAAGACCAGCAACACCGCCCGAATGTGCCGACAAATCCCGATAGGAGCTGCACATATCTCTTTCTCAGGGCACACTCAGATGAGCCAGACGTCGGGTAAGCCAGCCCAGAGTTGCCCCTGGTAGCCTCGGACATCGCTCAGTGGGACCAACACTCAGAGGAGCACTGGCCCGGGGGGGGGGGTTAAAATAAGATGACCCTTGAGTCTGCAGAAAACAAGGGAAAGAAAAGGCTAGGAGGCAAATGGTAAAACCAAGGTTGGGCATTGCTGGAAAAGCTTTAAACAAGGCGAACTATCAAGGGGTTCCCATTATAACCCAACCGCGTAAGGAACGCAAATCCGGGAACATAACACCGATATGACGGAAACTAGGGCGGCAAGAGTGGAACAAAACACTAGGCGAGAGGCCGAGCCTTCCACCCTTTACCAAGTATATAGATGCATTAAGATAACATGGCAATATAATGATATCCCAACAAGTAAATAAATGTTCCAATAAGGAACGGCTCCAATCTTCGCCTGCAACTAACAACGCTATAAGAAGGGCTGAGCAAAGCGGTAACATAGCCAATCAACGGTTTGCTAGGACAAGGTGGGTTAAAGGTTCAATCATGCAATTGGGAGGCTGACAAGCAAATGGTAGGCATCGTAGCAGTGGCAAAGCAAAAGAGCGAGCAAACTAGCATAGCAAAGATAGTAGTGATTTCGAGGGTATGATCATCTTGCCTGCACAGTTGTCAGAGTTGACTGGATCCTCACAAGCAAACTCAACGGGCTCCTCGGTAGCGAACTCGTCTCCCGGATCTACCCAACAATACAAACAAGCAACAAGGATACAATCAACCACGTGCGAGACCAAGCAATATGATGAAATGATGACATGCTATGCGGGATGCGATGCGGGATGCAAAATGCAAGATATGACAGGAAATGCATGAACCTGGCCTCAACATGGAATTCCAAGGGTGCCACTGGATAGAGGGGATGAAATCACTTGAAAACGATATAAAGATCATTGGAATCGGAGTTACGGTTTGGAAATGGCAAGCGTTTTAAGATAGGACACCGGTCTGCGATTTACAGCAAGTAGGCATTTAAATGCAACGAAATAAACATGCTATAGCCACCAAACATGAAAACAAAATACATGGCAGTGATGTACACAAGATGGTTAACAAAACACTAGCACTGAGCCATAGGCAAATTCATCCATTAAGAGGTTCAAACAAGCATGGCAAAAAAATGAATATGCAAAACAGATTCCAGACTTAGTGAAATTAACACTAGCCTGAAATTTCAGATCACGATGCTCTCTTTGGAGCAGCAAAACAACATGATAAATGACCTGAACATGACAAGTAATAACATGGAATGGAGCTACTCAACAAGATTAACAAAACACCCAAAGTGACCTGGGGCCAAAAGGGTTCACAAAATACTCTACCGAGCTCACGAACATAGCTCGAACACAATCAGTTTTCAGACTTAGTGAAAACTGAGACATGCTGGAATTATAACTCACGAAGGCATGTAAACGAGCTCGATGCACTCACTACGGTGCAAGTCATGGAAAGGCAAGCATATACCCAGAAAGAAGACACAATATGCTAGCTACACATGGCAAGAACAAAGGCATAGCATGCATGGAACACTAACGGTAGCATCGGCAAAATCGCAAACAAGTTGACGATCTGCCCAGATTAACAACGAAGCAAAAGTTGAGCTCGATTGAGTCAACCTAGAGCACTCCACATATGCAAACAAAGACATGGATGGATAGAGAATAACATAAATATCAAAACTCCCTTACTGATCATCTCCAAAAGAGGCACGGATCACTAGGAAACAAGCTGGACATATAGCATCATGGACTAAAATATCCCAGACTTAGTGAAAATCACTAAGTCCCTGAAATCAGCAATCTCAGGTACCTCTCTTCGCAAGCTTGCATAAGACAACACACTCATCCTAAAAATGCATGGGTGGCACCTCTGGAAAGAAGACAAAATGCTTAACAATTCATCCCAAAGGGGCACAGGCATATCATGCACGGATTAAACATGGCAAAAATGACAAAAGTGCATGATGAACTAACGGATCTGCAATTTAACTCACGAAGCCTCCTTCTAACAGCATTTTGGGCAACAAGATGACCTCAAATGCAAATATTGCAATGGAATGAAATGATGTACATGACGAGACGAAGATTTTGATATATATCATATGTCCAAAACGGAGCTACGGTTGCGGAGATACGGGTCCTCAAACAGGTCAACTTGGATCGAGAGTTTCAGGACTTGGACAAAAAAAACGAGGTTAGGGTTTACTGTAGCACCCGCGGATCTGGATCGGGGCGCGCCTCCCGAGGCTGGATCCGGCGAGGTCGCTCGCCGGCGACGAGGCCGGAGGCGGCCGGAGCGGGGAGGAGGTCGCCGGGGGGGGCGGCGCCGGCGAGGAGGCGGCGGAGGGCGCGGCGAGGAGGCGGCGGCGGGCGCGGCGGCGGACGGCAGCGGGCGCGGCGGCGGAGGGCGGGGCCGCGGCTCGGGACGCCGGCGAAGATGGCGGGCGGCGGCGGCCCGCCGGAGGAGGAGAAGAAGGGCGGCGGCGGCGGGGCTCGGGCCACGGGCGCCTCTGGCCCGGGCGGAGGAGGAGGGGGCCGGCGCTGGGCCTCGGGCCCGCGTCGGTGGCGGCGGCGAACCGGTCCCGCCCCGGGGACAGGTGGCGGCGGCCGATTGGCTGGCGGCGGCGGGGCGGACAACGTCCGGCGCGGGCGGACACGTCCGGCCCGGCGCGGGGGAAGATGGATCTGTTTCTTTTTTTTAGGGTTTTGGACGGGGGAAGAGGAGATCCGAATGGAGGGGTGTATATATAGGCATAAGTGGAGCTAGGAGAGTCCAAATGAGGTGCGGTTTTCGCCCACGCGATCGTGATCGAACGCTCTAGGACATGGAGCTGAGTTTGGTGGGTTTTGGGCCAAATTTGGGGGGTGTTGGGCTGCAACACACACGAGGCCTTTTCGGTCCCTCGGTTAACATTGAAGCACTTACGAAGCTGAGAGACATGGAACACATCATGAACATTGGCGAAGTTTGAAGGAAGCTCGAGCTGATAGGCGAGGTCGCCTCTCTTGCTAGCAATCTTGAAAGGTCCCACGTATCTAGGGGCAAGCTTCCCTTTGATACCGAAGCGATGAGTACCTTTCATAGGAGAGACACGGAGGTAAACATGATCTCCGATCTCGAAAGCCAAATCACGGTGCTTACTATCATAGTAGCTCTTCTGGCGGGATTGGGCTGCTTTGAGGTTACCACGAATGACTTTGCACATTTCTTCTTCTTCTGTGATTAAGTCATTACCCAGCAGCTGACGTTCACCGGTTTCAGACCAGTTGAGAGGGGTACGGCACTTCCTGCCATACAGAATTTCAAATGGGGCCTTGCCCGAACTTGCTTGAAAACTGTTGTTATAGGAGAATTCAGCATAAGGAAGACAATCCTCCCATTTCATGCCGAAGGAGATCACACAAGCCCTGAGCATATCTTCAAGAATCTGATTGACACGCTCGACTTGACCGCTTGTTTGAGGATGGAAAGCAGTGCTGAAGCGGATGTTGGTACCCATGGCCTTCTGAAAAGAATCCCAAAACTTCGAGGTAAAGATACTGCCACGGTCTGAAGAGATCACTTGAGGAATACCGTGCAGAGAGACAATGCGGGAGGTATAGAGTTCCGCCAATTGAGCTGCGGTGATCGACTCTTTGATAGGCAGAAAATGAGCCACTTTGGTGAGCTTGTCGATGACAACAAATATAGCATCATTGCCACGCTTGGACTTTGGAAACCCAGTCACGAAGTCCATTTCAATGTGGTCAAACTTCCATTCTGGAATGGCAAGAGGTTGGAGGAGACCTGCTGGCCTTTGGTGTTCTGCCTTCACTCTTCTGCAGATATCACATTCATTCACGAATTGAGCGATCTCGCGCTTCATTCGAGTCCACCAATAAGCTTGCTTGAGATCCTGATAGATCTTCGTACTACCAGGGTGGATGGAGAGGAGAGAGTTGTGAGCCTCGTTCATGATCACTTTACGAAGTTCACCTTTGGGCACAACAATACGATCCTCGAAGAAGAGAGTGTCCTTGTCATCAAGGCGGTAGCACTTGTACTTGGACTGACTCTTGGCAATCCCAATCTTCACCTTTTTCACCATAGCATCAAGAAGCTGGGCTTGGCGAATCTGGTCTTCTAAGGTAGGAAAGACTTGAAGGTTGGAGAGGAAACCTTGAGGAACAACTTGCAGATTAAGTTTGCGGAAAGCTTCACAAAGCTCGGGTTGATAAGGCTTGAGAATCAGACTGTTGCAGTAGACCTTTCTGCTCAAAGCATCAGCAATCACATTGGCCTTGCCTAGAGTATACTCAATACTCGGATTATACTCTTGAATCATTTCGACCCATCGAGTTTGCCTTAGGTTGAGATTAGGCTGAGTGAAGATGTACTTGAGACTCTTGTGATCAGTGAAAATGTCCACTTTCCTTCCCAATAGAAGATGTCTCCAAGTCAAAAGAGCATGCATAACTGCCGCCAACTCGAGATCATGAGTGGGGTAGTTCTTCTCATTAGGCTTCAACTGGCGAGATGTATAAGCAACAACTTTCTTCTCTTGCATCAATACTGCGCAAAGACCTTGGAGAGAGGCATCACAAAAGACCTCGTACGGCTTGGTTTCATCAGGCGGAGTCAGAACTGGAGCAGTGATCAACTTCTCTTTCAAAGTGTTGAAAGCAATATCACACTCCGGAGACCAAACGTACTTGACATGCTTCTGAAGAAGATTTGAGAGAGGCTTCGCGATCTTGGAAAAGTTTTCAACGAATCTTCGGCAATAACTTGCGAGACCGAGAAAACTGCGGAGTTGCTTCACGTTCTGAGGAGGTTCCCAATTCACAATTGCGGATACCTTCTCGGGATTCACGGAAATGCCCTTAGCAGAGATGATATGACCAAGATAAAGAACCTCATCGAGCCAAAATTCACACTTGGAGAACTTGGCGTAGAACTGATGTTCCCTGAGCTTATCAAGAACCAAACGCAAGTGCTTGGCATGATCTTCCTTGTTCTTCGAGAACACCAGAATGTCATCGAGATAGACCAAAACGAAGTCATTGGTGTAGGCATTGAAGATGAAATTCATCATGCGGGAGAACGTCGGAGGAGCGTTGGCGAGGCCAAAAGACATGACAGTGTATTCATATGAGCCAAAACTTGTTCTGAATGCTGTCTTGGGAATATCTTCTTCACGAATACGAATCTGGTGATAACCCATACGGAGATCAAGCTTGGAGAATACTTGAGCACCTTTGAGTTGTTCGAACAGCTCATTGATGTTGGGAAGTGGGTATTTGTTCTTGATGGTCTTCTTATTCACTGGACGGTAATCAACACAAAGTCGACTCGATCCATCCTTCTTCTTCACAAAAAGAACACCACAACCCCACGGAGAAGTACTAGGCCGAATGAGACCCAATCTTTCTTGCTCATCGAGTTGCTTCTTTAGCTCCTTCAACTCTTCGGGGCCGAGCTTGTAGGGACGTTTGCACACAGGTTCCGAACCGGGCTCAAGTTCAATAACAAATTCAACCGGCCGGTTTGGAGGCATCCCTGGGAGTTCTTCTGGAAAAACGTCTTGATACTCACAAACAACCGGAATCTGCGAAATAGCATCCAATTCACCCTTCTCATTGAGAGAAAACAACCGGATGGTATTATCCCGAGCGGCAAAGACAATGACATCCCTAGACGAATGAGTCAGTTGAATCTGCCTGGCTGCACAATCGAGGTGAGCCTTGTGTTTAGAGAGCCAGTCCATCCCAAGAATAAGATCAATGTAAGAATTGCCAAGAACCACCGGAGAAGAGAGAAACTTGTAATCGCCCAATGTGATAGAAACATCTGGGGCAAACGCGCTTGCATTCATAAATTTACCCGGAGAAACCACAGATAACTGACTAGGCAAATCTTGCAAAGGCAACTCATGCTTAGAAACAAATGGCCTCGAGATGAAACAATGCGATGCACCCGTGTCAAAAAGAACTTTTGCAGGAATATCGTTAACAGGAAGGTTACCCATGATCACATCTGACAAGTCCTCTGCCTGAGCTGCATTCATCAAATTGACCTTGGCGGACTTGGGGTTATGCTTGACCACAGCTGTACTTGCCGATCTCACAGGAGGAGGAGGAGGAAGACGCCTCTGGTTGAAACACTTGTTGGCATAGTGACCCTTCTGTTGGCACTTGTTGCACGTGACCTCTGAAAGCGGACGGTGATACGGAGCACTCGATCTTGGAGCTTGAGACGAAGTCTTGTTCTGAAAGCCTGGGTTGGGTGGGTGGGAAGAACCACTGCCACCTTTGCTCTTCTGCTGAAACGGCTGACGGAACGGAGGAGGAGGAAGCCAAAACTTCTGCTGCTTGGCCACTTGAGTAGAGGAAGACGGAGTAACATCTCTGACTCGCTTCCTGGAAGCATCACACCTCAACTGAGCAGCCTCTTGCTTCAGTGCCATGTTGTAGAACTCATCGTATCTCAAGGGCTCAAAGAGAACAAGAGCGAGCTGAATTTCCTCACGAAGACCACCCCTGAACTGATATATCATGCTCTTCTCATCAGGCACGTCCTGCTTGGCAAAGCGGGCAAGTTTCTGGAACAATTTGTTGTAGTCATAGACAGACAAAGAGCCTTGCTTCAGATTGCGGAATTCCTCACGCTTGCTTTCAACCACGCTCTGCGGAATGTGATGAGCGCGGAAATCTTGACGGAAATCATCCCAAGTGATCAAACGTCCACCTCTAGAATCCTTGTACTACTGGAACCATTCTGCAGCTTGATCTTTGAGTTGGAAGGAAGCAAACTTCACAAAGTCCTCAGGCCTGACGTTGCTGCACTCGAAATGCTTACACAGATCCACAAGCCAATCGTCAGCATCGGTTGCCTCAACACAATTGCTGAAAGTCTTTGGCCCATTAGCAAGGAACTGGTTGAGTGTAGCAAAGTGACCCTGGTTGCTGCCTTGATTCCCTTGACTGCCTTGATTGCGCTCTTGGATAATTTGCATGATCCGCTGAGTGTTTGCATTGGTAGCGGCCATCACAGCTTGCCATGCCTCTTGAGGAGGTGGAGGCGGTGGTGGATCAGGATTCAGAGTCGTGCGCGTTGGAGGAGCCATCCTGAAGAGGTTGACCACCATTAGCACATTGATAGACAAATATTGAAGCTGAATCCAACAGAATGAAAATTGCAACATATAGTCTTCACATCCGAACAAAATGAACGAATGCATTTCTCTTGAAGTGGTCACATATTCCTAAATTGCGAAGCCACGAAGAATCAGGTAGAAGGGGTACAACAACGGAGGATGGAATCAACATATGACGTCGAAGCAAAACGAATGCCACAACTCGAAATAAAACCAAGGGTTGGCTTGCGGAATAGGCCGGAACAAATACATGATAGAAATTTCGTCCGAAGTTTTCGTGGTGGGACCTACACGGGCTCGATCGTACATCACCATCATGTACAAGGCAGTGCACATGACATACGAATCGTCCCCGAGTCAGCATAGCCAAGGACTCTTTAAGACACAACGAGACCACTGTAAAGTCGACCGTGAATAGGCGAACCACTAGACGTCGAACCCCAATTTCATATCATACATCTGTTGGAAAGATATCCTAAGGCTACTTGAATTCCCACCTATGAAATTCCCGAAATTTTCCCGGTTATGCAATCAGGTGTCATTTACTGCGACGCTTCCCATCAAGGATTAGGCTGTGTCCTAATGCAAGAGAGCAGAGTGATTGCTTACGCCTCTCGTCAACTACGCCCTCACGAAGAAAACTACCCAGTTCACGACCTCGAGCTTGCTGTTGTCACTCATGCTTTGAAGCAGTGGTGACATTACCTTCTCGGTAATCGTTGCGAGATCTTCACCGACCACCAAAGTCTGAAGTATTTGTTTACTCAGCCAGACCTGAACCTCCGTCAGCTAAGATGGATGGAGACTGTTGCTGTAACGCCCTCGATGCGGCTATAGCTCCCACGTGTCGAGGCACGACTTAGAGACATAACCGCATTGAAAGCAATGTCGCAAGTCAGGCAATCATTACAACATCCCATGTAATACATAATAAAAGGGGGAGATAACATAGTTGGCTTACACTCGCCACGTCACATCAGAGTACATAAATAACATCCATCATACAAATCACTCATGGCCCGACTACGGCGCCAAAATGGAAAAGAACCCAACATGCGACAAGGCCCTGAATCGAACCCCAACTAGGCACCACTACTGATCATCGGGAAAGGAAACATAATAACGCTGAGAGTCCTCGTCGAACTCCCACTTGAGCTCGTACTCGTCACCAGGAGCGGAATCACCTGGACCTGCATCTGGAGTTGTAGTATCTGTGAGCCACGGGGACTCAGCAATCTCACACCCACACGATCAAGACTATTTAAGCTTATAGGAAGGATAAGGCAAGTATGTGGAGCTGCAGCAAGCGACTAGCATATGGGGTGGCTAACTTATTCGCAAAAGAGAGCGAGAAGAGGAGGCAAGGCGCGAGCGAGAATCTAGAGGAACAACCTGCGCAAGCATTACTCCAACACCGTGTCCACTTCCCAGACTCCGCCGAGAAGAGGCCGTCACGGAAACACACTCAGTTGATTCATTTTTAATTGATTAAGGTTCAAGTTATCTACAACCAGACATTAACAATTCCCATCTGCCCATAACCGCGGGCACGGCTTTCGAAAGTTCAATCCCTGCAGGGGAGTCCCAACTTAGCCCATGACAAGCTCTCATGGTCAACGAAGGAAAAGACCTCCTCCCAAGACGTTCCGATCAGACTCGGTATCTCGGTAACTCAAGACACTTCGACAGGTTAAAACAAGACCAGCAACACCGCCCGAATGTGCCGACAAATCCCGATAGGAGCTGCACATATCTCTTTCTCAGGGCACACTCAGATGAGCCAGACGTCGGGTAAGCCAGCCCAGAGTTGCCCCTGGTAGCCTCGGACATCGCTCAGTGGGACCAACACTCAGAGGAGCACTGGCCCGGGGGGGGGAGTTAAAATAAGATGACCCTTGAGTCTGCAGAACCCAAGGGAAAGAAAAGGCTAGGAGGCAAATGGTAAAACCAAGGTTGGGCATTGCTGGAAAAGCTTTAAACAAGGCGAACTATCAAGGGGTTCCCATTATAACCCAACCGCGTAAGGAACGCAAATCCGGGAACATAACACCGATATGACGGAAACTAGGGCGGCAAGAGTGGAACAAAACACTAGGCGAGAGGCCGAGCCTTCCACCCTTTACCAAGTATATAGATGCATTAAGATAACATGGCAATATAATGATATCCCAACAAGTAAATAAATGTTCCAATAAGGAACGGCTCCAATCTTCACCTGCAACTAACAACGTTATAAGAAGGGCTGAGCAAAGCGGTAACATAGCCAATCAACGGTTTGCTAGGACAAGGTGGGTTAAAGGTTCAATCATGCAATTGGGAGGCTGACAAGCAAATGGTAGGCATCGTAGCAGTGGCAAAGCAAAAGAGCGAGCAAACTAGCATAGCAAAGATAGTAGTGATTTCGAGGGTATGATCATCTTGCCTGCACAGTTGTCAGAGTTGACTGGATCCTCACAAGCAAACTCAACGGGCTCCTCGGTAGCGAACTCGTCTCCCGGATCTACCCAACAATACAAACAAGCAACAAGGATACAATCAACCACGTGCGAGACCAAGCAATATGATGAAATGATGACATGCTATGCGGGATGCGATGCGGGATGCAAAATGCAAGATATGACAGGAAATGCATGAACCTGGCCTCAACATGGAATTCCAAGGGTGCCACTGGATAGAGGGGATGAAATCACTTGAAAACGATATAAAGATCATTGGAATCGGAGTTACGGTTTGGAAATGGCAAGCGTTTTAAGATAGGACACCGGTCTGCGATTTACAGCAAGTAGGCATTTAAATGCAACGAAATAAACATGCTATAGCCACCAAACATGAAAACAAAATACATGGCAGTGATGTACACAAGATGGTTAACAAAACACTAGCACTGAGCCATAGGCAAATTCATCCATTAAGAGGTTCAAACAAGCATGGCAAAAAAATGAATATGCAAAACAGATTCCAGACTTAGTGAAATTAACACTAGCCTGAAATTTCAGATCACGATGCTCTCTTTGGAGCAGCAAAACAACATGATAAATGACCTGAACATGACAAGTAATAACATGGAATGGAGCTACTCAACAAGATTAACAAAACACCCAAAGTGACCTGGGGCCAAAAGGGTTCACAAAATACTCTACCGAGCTCACGAACATAGCTCGAACACAATCAGTTTTCAGACTTAGTGAAAACTGAGACATGCTGGAATTATAACTCACGAAGGCATGTAAACGAGCTCGATGCACTCACTACGGTGCAAGTCATGGAAAGGCAAGCATATACCCAGAAAGAAGACACAATATGCTAGCTACACATGGCAAGAACAAAGGCATAGCATGCATGGAACACTAACGGTAGCATCGGCAAAATCGCAAACAAGTTGACGATCTGCCCAGATTAACAACGAAGCAAAAGTTGAGCTCGATTGAGTCAACCTAGAGCACTCCACATATGCAAACAAAGACATGGATGGATAGAGAATAACATAAATATCAAAACTCCCTTACTGATCATCTCCAAAAGAGGCACGGATCACTAGGAAACAAGCTGGACATATAGCATCATGGACTAAAATATCCCAGACTTAGTGAAAATCACTAAGTCCCTGAAATCAGCAATCTCAGGTACCTCTCTTCGCAAGCTTGCATAAGACAACACACTCATCCTAAAAATGCATGGGTGGCACCTCTGGAAAGAAGACAAAATGCTTAACAATTCATCCCAAAGGGGCACAGGCATATCATGCACGGATTAAACATGGCAAAAATGACAAAAGTGCATGATGAACTAACGGATCTGCAATTTAACTCACGAAGCCTCCTTCTAACAGCATTTTGGGCAACAAGATGACCTCAAATGCAAATATTGCAATGGAATGAAATGATGTACATGACGAGACGAAGATTTTGATATATATCATATGTCCAAAACGGAGCTACGGTTGCGGAGATACGGGTCCTCAAACAGGTCAACTTGGATCGAGAGTTTCAGGACTTGGACAAAAAAAACGAGGTTAGGGTTTACTGTAGCACCCGCGGATCTGGATCGGGGCGCGCCTCCCGAGGCTGGATCCGGCGAGGTCGCTCGCCGGCGACGAGGCCGGAGGCGGCCGGAGCGGGGAGGAGGTCGCCGGGGGGGGCGGCGCCGGCGAGGAGGCGGCGGAGGGCGCGGCGAGGAGGCGGCGGCGGGCGCGGCGGCGGACGGCAGCGGGCGCGGCGGCGGAGGGCGGGGCCGCGGCTCGGGACGCCGGCGAAGATGGCGGGCGGCGGCGGCCCGCCGGAGGAGGAGAAGAAGGGCGGCGGCGGCGGGGCTCGGGCCACGGGCGCCTCTGGCCCGGGCGGAGGAGGAGGGGGCCGGCGCTGGGCCTCGGGCCCGCGTCGGTGGCGGCGGCGAACCGGTCCCGCCCCGGGGACAGGTGGCGGCGGCCGATTGGCTGGCGGCGGCGGGGCGGACAACGTCCGGCGCGGGCGGACACGTCCGGCCCGGCGCGGGGGAAGATGGATCTGTTTCTTTTTTTTAGGGTTTTGGACGGGGGAAGAGGAGATCCGAATGGAGGGGTGTATATATAGGCATAAGTGGAGCTAGGAGAGTCCAAATGAGGTGCGGTTTTCGCCCACACGATCGTGATCGAACGCTCTAGGACATGGAGCTGAGTTTGGTGGGTTTTGGGCCAAATTTGGGGGGTGTTGGGCTGCAACACACACGAGGCCTTTTCGGTCCCTCGGTTAACCGTTGGAGTATCAAACGAAGTCCAAATGATACGAAACTTGACAGGCGGTCTACCGGTAGTAAACCAAGGCCGCATGACAAGTCTCGGTCCAATCCGGAAATGTTTAATCGCCACACACGAAAGAAAGCTAGAAATGACCACCGGAGGAGAACGAAGCGCCGGAATGCAAAACGGACAACGAGGAAAATGCTCGAATGCATGAGATGAACATGTATGCAAATGCAATGCACGAGATGACATGATAAGAGATGCACGGAAAAGAAAAACACACACGGAGACAAAGACCCAAACCCGAGAAATAAATATAACTTAACACCGGAAAGGGCAAGAGTTGGATACAAATAGGGAAAGTTACATCCGGGGTGTTACATTTGCAGACTTTGACGTGGGTGTATCCTATACCCCAGGCAAGGCTAATGTAATGGCTGATGCCTTGAGCTGCAAGTCTTACTGCAACCACCTCTAGGTTCACAAGGTTGAGCCCTCGCTTGTTGAAGAATTCAGAAAGCTGAACCTCCATATAGTTCCTCCAGGTGCACTCGCTCCCCCTCCCGCCCGAGTGCCGCAAGATGAACCTCCACGTAATTACCCAGGGTTCTCTCAATACCCTGGTTGCTAAACCTGATCTCGTGGACAGCATCAATACGCTACAGAATTATGACTCTCAAGTCCACAAGATTAAGCGCTACCTCGCTGAAGGAAGGCCCTCGTTCTTCACTATTGCTGATGATGGCATCTTGTACTTCAAGGGCCGCCTAGTGGTGCCATGTTCAGAGGAAAACCATGATATGACACAGGAGGTTATGAAAGAAGCTCATGATACGTCTCTGTCCATCCATCCTGGTAGTAAAAAGATGTACCAGGATATTCGTCAAAGATTCTGGTGGTCTAATATGAAGCAGGACATTGCTCGTTATGTTGCTGTGTGTGACGTTTGCCGTCGTGACACAGAAAAGCATCAAAGGCCTGCTGGAACTCTGCAACCTATCCCTATTCCTAAATGGAAATGGGATCATGTTGAAATGGACTTCGTCACTGGATTTCCCAAATCGCAGAAAGGTAATGATGTTATTCTTGTCGTCATTGACCGACTTTCTAAAGTTGCACATTTTCTGGCGGTCAAAGAAACAATCACTGCTAGTCAGCTTGCGACTCCCTACATGTCCAGAATTGTTTCACTTCACGGTATTCCACTGGTTATCACTTCAGACCGTGGTAGCTTATTCACTTCAAGATTTTGGGAAAGTTACCAAGAAGCTATGGGAACTCATCTGTCATTCAGTACTGCGTTTCATCCTCAGTCGCAAGGTCAAGTTGAACATGTCAACCAAGTTCTCGAAGACATGCTTCGAGCTTATGTAATTTCCTTCGGCAAGAAATGGGAGGAATATCTTCCGTATGCCGAGTTCTCTTATAATAATAGCTATCAAGCTAGTCTGAAGATGTCCCCCTTCGAAGAATTATATGGACGAAAGTGTCGAACCCCTCTGAACTAGTCAAAAACTGGGGAACGTCCATTCTTCGGTCCGGATATTATCCAACAGGCCGAAGAACAAGTCAGCATTATTCGAGAGAATCTCAAGACTGCTCAGTCACGTCAGAAAAGTCAGTATGACCATCATCACAAAGACATGGTCTATCAACCTGGCGAAAAGGCTTATCTTCGAGTTACACCAATGAAGGGTGCTCACCGCTTTGGGATCAAGGGCAAGCTAGCTCCTCGCTATATCGGTCCCTTCACTATTCTCAAAGGGCATGGAAAAGTGGCATATCAACTCGAGCTTCCGCCGAACCTTTCTCAGGTTCACGATGTGTTCCATGTGTCACAGCTCCGCCGATGCTTCAAGGATCCAATCTGAGTAGTGGATCATGAAGTGCTCAAATTGCAACAGGACCTCTCCTATAAGGAGAATCCGGTCCGCATTCTTGACCAAGCTGAACGCCGCACACGTCAGAAAACGATCAAGTTCCTCAAGGTCCAGTGGTCGCATCACTCTGAAGATGAAGCCACATGGGAACGCGAGGACCGCCTGCGTTATGAATACCCCACACTGTTTCCTTCTACCTCCTAAATCTCAGGACGAGATTTCTTTTAGTGGAGGAGTTTTGTAACGCCCGGGTAATTAGGCTACAGTAATCCCACGCTAATGGTGCCACACCACCACGATTATTGTTGTTAACCTTGCGTTGGTTCGAAACCATTTCAAATATTCAAATTCGAACAATGTCAACAATAAAAGTTTTTCAAAATTTAAAACAAAAATGTTCGGGAGATGCCATATTTTGCATATGTAATTATGTGGTAATAAACACATTTTTATAAAATGCCTAAGTATTTTACAATGAATTAAAACAGAAAAGAAAAGAAATAAAAAATAAAATAAAACAATAAAAGGAAAAGAAATTGGAGGACCTAACCTACTGGGCCAATTGGCCCACCTAACTAAAACAGGTCCAACCGGCCGAACCACCCACTCCCTTATCCCCCCCACGTCCTGAAACCCTAACCCCCCAACACACACTCCCTCCCCCACTTCCTCTCTCCCCCACTCCCACGATCCAGATCTGGATCGGCGCAACCACGCCCCCGCACCCGTTGACTCCTCGGCCCTCCTCTCCCTCGCGCGACGCCCGCCGGAAGCCGTGGCCACGCCTCGCGCTGACCACGCCGCCGACTGGATCGCCACCTCGCCGTCGACCAGGACCACCTCGCCGGCCTGCCCCCGTCCTCCTCGCCGGCCTGCCTCCCGGACATCGCCCGTCGTCTCCATCTCCTCCCCGAGCCCCGCTGCCTTGATCCCCACGACCCGTAGTGAGCCCCGTTTGCCTTCCCCTATTCCTGCTCCGCACTGGCCTCCCCTGCTAGACGCGCCATCGCGTGCACACGCGCCTTGCCCGGATGTCGCCCGCCCCTGACCCCGCTTCGCTGCGTTGCTTGCCCAGCGCCGTCACCGTGCTCGCCGTCCGCCCCGCGTGCGCTCGCCCCGCTGCTACCTCGTGCCTCGCTCGATACCGCCTCCTCTGCCGCTGACACCCGTCGCCGGCTACAGCTCGGGGCGCGCCCTTGGCCGCCCTTCTGCGCCTCGCTCCCCCCTGCGCCCGCTCGCTGCTGTCGAGCTGCATCCGCCGGCCACGCCCCGCCTCTGCCTCGCAACGGCGCCCGCCGGAGCTCTACCGCTCGGGCCGCTCCCTGCACCTGCCTCCTCCTCCAAGCGCCGCGCCGCTGCCCGCCTGCACCGGTGCCGCACCGGCGACCAACTCCGGCACCCCGTCGCGTCCCGGCGGCCGTCGCCCTCGTGCCCGGGTTCGCCCCGTCGGGCGCCTGGCGCCGCATGCCCGTAACCGCACCGCCCGATCCGCTAAGGCCCTATGGGCCTATGACAGGTGGGCCCTACCCCCATGTGCCAATGATAGGTGGGCCTTGCCCAGAACGAAAATGATTTTTAAAAAATTTTAAAAAGTAAAAAATAAGTAAATAAAAATGTTAATTAATTAATTAATTAATTAATTTGGATTAATTAAACTAAACAACTAATTAAACTAATTAAACATTAGTTAACTAATTTAACTGATTAGTTAACTATTTAATTAGTCAGTGACAATGGGGCCCACCCCCGTAATTAATCCTGATTAGGTTAATTAATGTGTTTAATTAAAATGGGTCACTAATAGGTGGGACCCACCTGTCAGGTTGACCAGGTCAACTGCTGACGTCATGATAACGTCACCAAGCACTATTTTGGATAATGTTGATTTAAATAATTAAATAAATCCTAAAAATAATTTAAATCTTTTAAAATTAATATAAAATAAACCGTAGCTCGGATGGAAAAACTTTGTACATGAAAGTTGCTCAGAACGACGAGACGAATCCGGATACACAGCCCGTTTGTCCGCCACGCATCCCTAGCATAGCGAACACGCAACTTTCCCCCTCCGGTTCATCTGTCCGAAAACGCGAAACACCGGGGATATTTTCCCGGATGTTTCCCCCCTTCACTGGTACCACCTCATACCGCGTTAGGGCACCCCTAGCACCGATACTTGTCATGTCATGCATCGCTATGCATCTGTTTGCTTAATATTTATTGTTTCTTCCCCCTCTTCTCTCGCTAGACACCGAGATCGACGCCGCTGCTACCCAGTACGACTACGGTGTTGACGACCCCTCTCTCTTGCCAGAGCAACCAGGCAAGCCCCCCCCCCCTTGATCACCAGATATTGCCTATTCTTCTCTACTGCTTGCATTAGAGTAGTGTAGCATGCTACTGCTTTCCGTTAATACTATTCTGTTGCATAGCTTGTCATTGTTGCTACAACTATTGATACCTTACCGCCAATCCTAAATGCTTTGTATAGGATGCTAGTTTATCATCAGTGGCCCTACATTCTTGTCTGTCTGCCATGCTATACTATCGAGTCGTGATCACGTCGGGTGTTGATCACGGGTTTATACTATACATACATACTATACATGTTATGACTAAAGTCGGGTCGGCTCGTTGAGTACCCGCAAGTGATTCCGATGTTGGGGGCTGGAGGGGCAGGTGGTTCCACCCAGGTAGTGGTGGTCCTAGGTTCCCGATGGCCCCCGACTATTACTTTGAGGCAGAGCGACAGGGTAGGCGGAGACCACATAGGAGAGAGCTGGGCCTGGCCCTGGTCGGCGTTCGCGGTTACTTCAAAATAACACACTTAACGAGATTTGGGTATTTGATCTGACTCTGGCTACTAGCCTATACGCACTAACCAACTAGGCGGGAACAGTTATGGGCACTCGACGTCGTGGTATCAGCCGAAGCCTTCGTGATGTCAGCGACTGAGTGGCGCGCGCTGGGTTGCACTGGAACGTCTACTCTTGTATAAGGGAGGCTAGGTCTGCTCACCAGCCGCGTACGCAACGTGCAAGTGTGCAATGGGCGATGGGCCCAGACCCCTGCGCCATAGGATTTAGACCGGCGTGCTGACCTCTCTGTTGTGCCTAGGTAGGGCTGCAACATTTTGATCTTCTGAGGCCGGGCATGACCCAGACAAGTGTGTCCGGACAAAGGGGATCGAGCGTGTTGGGAAATGTGGTGCACCCCTGCAGGAAGTTAATCTATTCGAATAGCCATGATCTTCGGTAACAGGACGACTTGGAGTTGTACCTTGACCTTACGACAACTAGAACCGGATACTTAATAAAACACACCCTTCCAAGTGCCAGATACAACCGGTGATCGCTCTCTCACAGGGCGACGAGGGAAGGATCATCGCTTAGGATTATGCTATGCGATGTTACTTGGTGAATTTACCATCTACTCTCTTCTTCTACTGCAAGATGGAGGTTACGAGAAGCGTAGTCTTCGATAGGACTAGCTATCCCCCTCTTATTCTGGCATTCTATAGTTCAGTCCACATATGATACCCTTATTCCATTTGATACCAACGCATACATATGTAGTGTAGCTCCTTGCTTACGAGTACTTTGGATGAGTACTCATGGTTGCTTTCCTCCCCCTTTTCCCCCTTCCTATACCCGATTGGTGCGACCAGACGTTGGAGTCCAGGAGCCAGACGCCACTGTCGATGATGACTACTACTACTCGGGAGGTGCCTACTACTACGTGCAGCCCGCTGACGACGACCAGGAGTAGTTTAGGAGGAACCCAAGCAGGAGGCATGCGCCTCTTTCGATTTGTATCCCAGTTTGTGCTAGCTTTCTTAAGGCAAACTTGTTTAACTTATGTCTGTACTCAGAGATTGTTGCTTCCACAGACTCGTCTATGATCGAGCTCTTGTATTCGAGTCCCCGAGGCCCCTGGCTTGTAATATGATGCTTGTATGACTTATTTTATTTGTAGAGTTGTGTTGTGATATCTTCCCATGAGTCCCTAATCTTGATCGTACATGTTTGCGTGTATGATTAGTGTACGATTGAATCGGGGGCATCACAACTATATTTAAGTTGCCAAGGCATCTAAGCAGTTGAAATAATCTAAGAAAGCACTTAATAGTGTGGCCTCACATAAACTATGAAGACAGTCTTGTGATGAAGTTCATAGGAAAAGTTATGGACTCAAATTAACTAGGCATGCATTTCTTTATGATAGTACAACAGGCACTGCTGATATATTGGCCAACTCAGGTATAGCCTAACAAGTAACAAACAAGAATTCGAATTGAGCAATACAGCAAAGCAGACAACCGAACTATTTGTAATTCTGTAGGATTACAGGTTGAGGGCTGTCGGTGCAACAAACCCTGGGTTTGTTGACCAACTTTGCGCAGGCACAAGATCAAGATTGAAGCACCAGCTTAAACCAGAGACCGAAGAATCAAGGGATTTGAAGAACCAACATGCAGCTCAAATGGACCAAGATTGAGCCTAAGGAACAAGGTATAGGCAAAGAGAAGGGCTTCCCTTGCTGGGCAGGTGAGCCCGGCAAGGGGCGAGGCCAGCACTAGAAGCAAGCAACCAATACTCCCCGGCAGGGCCTGCCGGGGCTCGCGGGGGCAAACCACCCCACCAACCACTCAAATATGACTCACGTCGTCAATCAGTGCGGTGTAAGCCGCAAGGTGATTAAGTGGTAGCCATTCGCCACATGGCATCCATTTCCTACAGAGAAGCCTACAGATGACACCCCTTCTGCGATGTGTCAAGAGAGCAAGAGCGGAGCTGGCAAGACAACCTGGCAGGCCTTGTCGGGCGCCCAGTGATGTGACACTAAGCGGTGCATTTAATGCACCCTATCGGCCTGCAGTGTTAGGTATGATTGCACTGTTTGCTATCATATCAGTGGATAATGACCACTTTGCCATTGTGGTGCCCCCTTAATCTGTAAAAGGAGGCCCATGGCAATCGTAGGAGGGGTTAGAAGGTTGGAAAGTTGACAACCCCAAGCCACCACACGCACGTAGTCGCCATGGGCAAAGCTTGCCGGACAAGTGTACTACGCACCTCCACATTCATTCTTCCATCAATCCACCAAAGCAGGAGTAGGGTCTTACGCCTCGCGGTGGCCCGAACCTGGGTAAATCTACTGTGTGCATTCCGCCACGCAGCCGTACGCTGGTCTGCTCTTTGTGCAACGCGTCGTCCCCCTGCCGAACCAACAAGGGGCCACCCGGTCCCATAGGTGACCGCGGAAATCCCGTGACATCTTTGGCGCGCTAGGTAGGGGGAGCGCTTGAGCGAACCTGAAAGCTACGCCGCGCGTCATCTTCATCGACGTTTTCATCCTCGACGGCGCCATCGGCCATGGCGCCTAAGAAGAAATCTGGCACCTCAGCCCATCCATCCACCTTGAAGGCTCATCCGCCCACGGCCTTCAACGCCGCAGGGGACACGGGGGCTCGCGAGGACGTGGATGCCGCTGAAGGCGTGGTCGGAGCAGGTGGCACCGTTACCGCCTCCCCCGTGGCCAATACGGCGACCAGAACTATCAGAGGAGAACAATGGTAGCGGCGTCTCCACGGTCAAGTTCTGCAAGGTGCGGACAAGGGGGTCACTCCATTCGCGCCCCTCTTCTCACTGATGAGAAGAGTCGCAGCAACGCCGCTCGGTCCGGGGTGAGCCATCGCCCTCTGGTCGCCCCCATCACGGGAGTGGCCGCGGCACATGCGCCTCCTGCCGGACAAGCCAACCAGGACACTGCGCCCAATGGAGCTGCTGGTCCTTGAGCACCACCGCCGCTCGACCACGTTGCCACGGTGGTCTCCCCACTGCAGCGTGGGCGGGCCGCCGCTGGCACCACCGGAGCCAGGCGACAGTGTGGTCGACGTCATCGACATCCACGCCAAGCACGGCCACAAAGGCCATGGCGCGAGCTTAATTATTATTGAGGTTCCCGCCAGCGGCCGAGCAGATGGAGGAGTGGTGTGCCACCATCCAAAGCCTGCTCGGTTTCGCAAAAGCTGGGGGCTTACGACGAGCTTGCCCACTGCAACCTCCCCAAGCAACATCCACCGCCCGCGCCGCTAGCCGTACGAAGGGGGCCCTCCCCATGGTTCAGTCCCCGCCATGGTAGTCGGCAAGGGCGCAGCAGAATCCAGAGCCCGATGACGTCTCGATGGCCTCTTCTGACCCTCAAGCATGTTCAGGACAATGTTGAACCCAGGAAGACAGGCAACGGGAGGACGCGTGCGCCGTCGCCGAACGGTGCCGCAATGATCCCCGCCAGACCGACGGGTGCGACTACCTCAAATCGATGAGCATGCGCTCGGTGTTAGAGGGCGCCTACCCTTCGAGGTTGGCTGCCCTGCCTTTACACGAGAGCTGCGGCAAGTCCATTGGCCATCCGTTCGCACGTTCAAGCCAGAGATACCTGATAAGTACGACGGGAGGTTGAACCCGGCAGAGTTCCTGAGCGTCTACACCATCGTTGTCCAAGCTGCCGGGGGAAGAGATGAGAAGGTGTTCGCTAACTACTTCCCTTTGGCCCTCAAGTCCAATGTGAGGTCTTGGTTGATGCACTTGCCGGAGAACTCCATTTCGTCATGGGCAGACCTATGCCATGAGTTCATCGGTGCCTTCACCGGTGGCCACCAAGAGCCGGACAGGCCTAGCGACTTGCAACTTCTCCAGTAGAAGGAAGGAGAAACTCTCCGTAAGTATTTTCAGAGATTCAGTAGAGTTCCTAGAAATATTCCAAATATCCATCCAGCAGCTGTTATAGCAGCTTTCCAGTCCAATGTGCACAACCGCCGCATTCGTTCTAAAATGAACGTGCAGTTGCCCAAGACTGTGAAAGAACTATATACACTGGTGGACAAATGTGCCTAGATGGAGGAAGGAAGGAAGTTGCCTGGAGAGGAAGATTGCATTAATGTTGGTTCAGAGGATGAGGATGAATCAACCAGTCAGAGGAAAGGCAAGAAGCGCAGTAAGAAGCCAAGAGATAAAGCAGTTATGACTGTAGAAGGTTCGGATACACCTAGTAACGGCAAGAAGGCCAAGGCCAAGGCCACCGATAAGGAAGCTGTTGCATGCACTGCCTACCGCTACCTCTTGAGCATGCGTTGGTTTTCCCTTGAAGAGGAAAGGATGATGCAACAAAGTAGTGTAAGTATTTCCCTCAGTTTTTGAGAACCGGGGTATCAATCCAGATGAAATAACACGCAAGTCACCTAGTACTTGCACAAACAATCAAGAACCTTGCAACCAACACGATAAAGGGGTTGTCAATCCCTTCACGGTCACTCACAAAAGTGAGATATAATAAAGATAGTAAGATAAATATTTTTGGTATTTTTGTTGTATAGATTGGAAAGTAAAGATTGCAAAATAAAATAAATAGGATACTGGAATTGTAGATCGGAAACTTATATGATTTAAAATATAAGATCATATGATGGAAAATAGACCCGGGGACCATAGGTTTCACTAGTGGCTGTCGTGGTTCTAACTCTGACAGTGATGTAAGGGGGTGTGTATGGAGAGGCTAGATCGTAGCTATGGAGGAGCTGTAAGCACACGAGGTGTAACGCCCTCGATGCGGCTATATCTCCCACGTGTCGAGGCACGACTTAGAGGCATAACCGCATTGAAAGCAATGTCGCAAGTCAGGAAATCATCACACATTCCATGTACATAAATAATATAAAGGGGAGGTACATAGTTGGCTTACACTCGCCACGTCACATCAAAGTACATAAATAACATCCATCATACAAATCACTCATGGCCCGACTATGGTGCCAAAATAGAAAAGACCCCCAACATGCGACAAGGCCCTGAATCGATAACCCCAACTAGGCACCACTACTGATCATCGGGAAAGGAAACATAATAACGCTGAGAGTCCTCGTCGAACTCCCACTTGAGCTCGTACTCGTCACCTGAAGCGAAATCACCTGGACTTGCATCTGGAATTATAGTATCTGTGAGCCACAGGGACTCAGCAATCTCGCACCCTCGCGATCAAAACTATTTAAGCTTATAGGAAGGATAAGGCAAGTATGTGGAGCTGCAGCAAGCGACTAGCATATATGGTGGCTAACTTATACGCAAATGAGAGCGAGAAGAGAAGGCGAAGCACGAGCGAGAAGCTAAAGGAAAATCCTGCGCAAGTATAACTCCAACACCGTGTCCACTTCCCGGACTCCGCCGAGAAGGGGCCATCACGGTAACACACACGGTTGATCTGTTTTAATTAGTTAAGGTTTAAGTTATCTACAACCGGACATTAACAAATTCCCATCTGCCCATAACCGCGGGCACGGCTTTCGAAAGTTCAATCCCTGCAGGGGAGTCCCAACTTAGCCCATGACAAGCTCTCACGGTCAACGAAGGAAAAGACCTCCTCCCAAGACGTTCCGATCAGACTCGGTATCTCGGTAACTCAAGACACTTCGACAGGTTAAAACAAGACCAGCAACACCGCCCGAATGTGCCGACAAATCCCGATAGGAGCTGCACATATCTCTTTCTCAGGGCACACTCAGATTGTCCTAGGTACGGGTAGGCCAGCCCAGAGTTGCCCCTGGTGTCCACCGGTAGCTGACAGGTGGACCAACACTCAGAGGAGCACTGGCCCGGGGGGGTTAAAATAAGATGACCCTTGAGTCTGCAGAACCCAAGGGAAAGAAAAGGCTAGGTGGCAAATGGTAAAACCAAGGTTGGGCATTGCTGGAAAAGCTTTAATCAAGGCGAAATATCAAGGGGTTCCCATTATAACCCAACCGCGTAAGGAACGCAAAATCCGGGAACATAACACCGATATGACGGAAACTAGGGCGGCAAGAGTGGAACAAAACACTAGGCGAGAGGCCGAGCCTTCCACCCTTGACCAAGTATATAGATGCATTAAGATAACATAGCAATATAATGATATCCCAACAAGTAAATAAATGTTCCAACAAGGAACGGCTCCAATCTTCACCTGCAACTAGCAACGCTATAAGAAGGGCTGAGCAAAGCGGTAACATAGCCAATCAACGGTTTGCTAGGACAAGGTGGGTTAGAGGTTCAGCATGGCAATTGGGAGGCTGACAAGCAAATGGTAGGCATCGTATCATTGGCATAGCAAGAGCGAGCAAAATAGCATACTTGAGCACAAATACGGAGATCAAGCTTGGAGAATACTTGAGCACCCTTGAGTTGTTCGAACAGCTCATTGATGTTGGGAAGTGGGTATTTGTTCTTGATGGTCTTCTTGTTCACTGGACGGTAATCAACACAAAGTCGGCTCGAACCATCCTTCTTCTTCACAAAAAGAACACCACAACCCCACGGAGAAGTACTAGGCCGGATGAGACCCAATCTTTCTTGCTCATCGAGTTGTTTCTTCAACTCCTTCAACTCTTCGGGGCCGAGCTTGTAGGGACGTTTGCACACAGGTTCCGTACCGGGCTCAAGTTCAATAACAAATTCAACTGGCCGGTGCGGAGGCATTCCTGGGAGCTCTTCTGGAAAAACGTCTTGATATTCACAAACAACCGGAATCTGCGAAATAGCATCCAATTCACCCTTCTCATTGAGAGAAAACAACCGGATGGTATTACCCCGAGCGGCAAAGACAATGACATCCTCAGACGAATGAGTCAGTTGAATCTGCCTGGCTGCACAATCAAGCTGAGCCTTGTGCTTAGAAAGCCAATCCATTCCGAGAATAAGATCAATATCCGAGTCACCGAGAACCGTAGGAGAAGCAAGAAACTTGAACTCGCCCATCGTGATAGAAACATCTGGAACGATGGAGTTAGCCTGCATGCGCTTGCCGGGAGAGACAACTGCTAAAGGACTAGGCAAAACTTGTGAAACCAATTCATGCCTATTTGTAAACGGTCTCGAGATGAAGCAATGCGATGCACCAGTGTCAAAAAGAACTTTTGCAGGAATATCATTAACAGGAAGGTTACCCATGATCACATCTGACGAGTCCTCTGCCTGAGCTGCATTCATCAAATTGACCTTGGCGTGCTTAGGGTTATGCTTGACCACAGCTGTACTTGCCGATCTCACAGGAGGAGGAGGAGGAAGACGCCTCTGGTTGAAACACTTGTTGGCATAGTGACCCTTCTGTTGGCACTTGTTGCACGTGACCTCTGAAAGCGGACGGTGATACGGAGCACTCGATCTTGGAGCTTGAGACGACGTCTTGTTCTGAAAGCCTGGGTTGGGTGGGTGGGAAGAACCACTGCCACCTTTGCTCTTCTACTGATACGGCTGACAGAATGGAGGAGGAGGAAGCCAAAACTTCTGCTGCTTGGCCACTTGAGTAGAGGAAGACGGAGTAACATCTCTGGCACGCTTCCTAGAAGCATCACACCTCAACTGAGCAGCCTCTTGCTTCAGTGCCATGTTGTAGAACTCATCTTATCTCAACGGCTCAAAGAGGACAAGAGCGAGCTGAATTTCTTCACGAAGACCACCCCTGAACTGATAGATCATGCTCTTCTCATCAGGAACATCCTGCTTGGCAAAACGGGCGAGCTTCTGGAACAACTTGTTGTAGTCATAGACAGACAAAGAACCTTGCTTCAGATTGCGGAATTCCTCACGCTTGCTTTCAACCACGCTCTGCGGAATGTGATGAGCTCGGAAATCTCGACGGAAATCATCCCAAGTGATAACACGTTCACCTCTGGAATCCTTGTACTGCTGGAACCATTCTGCAGCTTGATCTTTGAGTTGGAAGGAAGCGAACTTCACAAAGTCCTCAGGCCTGACATTACTGCACTCGAAATGCTTGCCCAGATCCACTAGCCAATCGTCAGCATCGGTAGCCTCAACACAATTGCTGAACGTCTTTGGACCATTTGCGAGGAACTGGTTCAGTGTAGCAAAATGGTTCTGATTGCTGCCTTGATTCCCTTGACTGCCTTGATTGCGCTCTTGGAGGATTTGCATGATCAACTGTGTGTTTGCATTAGTAGCGGCCATCACAGCTTGCCATGCTTCCTGAGGAGGCGGAGGTGGAGGCGGGTCAGGATTCGGAGTCGTGCGCGTTGGAGGAGCCATCCTGAACAGGTTGACCACCATTAGCACATTGATAGACAAATATTGAAGCTGAATCCAACGGAATGAAAATTGCAACATAAAGTCTTCACATCCGAACAAAATGAATGAATGCACTTCTCTTGAAGTGGTCACATATTCCTAAATTGCGAAGCCACGAAGAATCAGGTAGAAGGGGTACATCAACGGAGGATGGAATCAACATATGATGTCGAAGCAAAACGAATGCCACAACTCGAAATAAAACCAAGGGTTGTCTTGCGGAATAAGCCGGAACAAATACATGATAGAAATTTCGTCCGAAGTTTTCGTGGTGGGACCTACACGGGCTCGATCGTACAGCACCATCATGTACAAGGCAGTGCACATGACATACGAAGCGTCCCCGAGTCAGCATAGCCAAGGACTCTTTAAGACACAACGAGACCACTGTAAAATCGACCGTGAATAGGCGAACCACTAGACGTCGAACCCCAATTTCATATCATACATCTGTCGGAAAGATATCCTAAGGCTACTTGAATTCCCACCTATGAAATTCCCGAAATTTTCCCGGTTATGCAATCAGGTGTTGGGGATACAGGGGAGCATAATATCTCACTCAAGCTAGCAATCCTACATCCAGCTGTATCCATCCTTCAACACATAACCAAGAAACCTTCGGAAACCATCTATCTCAACCTTCGAAAAGCATCCGTTATACAAGTTATGGCGATACTCCCGAACTCCCGCCCCAGTACTGGGTGGCGTCGAGGTTATCTCACCAACGAACTGCATAAAGGAGATTTTCGATGTCGCGCACAAATCTCAAGTATACCAGAATTGCAACGATAAAATTGTGACGACAACACCTCGGAGCTCAACTCCCCGGGACACTGCCACAACCCCTAAAGACAGGAGGCACCAAGAACAATGTTCTCGTCACAAAACCATCGGAACAAAACCAAGATACTCGCGTGATCCTAAAAAATTTTTTAGTGAAATTTGAGAAGAGAAGAGTCAAAACTCTACGTCAGGATGCCTTACCAGAGTGATGAGGAGACTGGGAAGTAAAAAGAATTCCTAAGCTCTCTGATATATAATTCCTAAATGACTCAAAACATTTTTCTAGACACAACTCGGCTTCTAAAAACGATCAAGCAATGGGGCTCCTAAGGTCGGGGAAGGCTCTGATACCAACTTGTAACGCCCTCAATGCGGCTATATCTCCCACGTGTCGAGGCACGACTTAGAGGCATAACCGCATTGAAAGCAATGTCGCAAGTCAGGAAATCATCACACATTCCATGTACATAAATAATATAAAGGGGAGGTACATAGTTGGCTTACACTCGCCACGTCACATCAAAGTACATAAATAACATCCATCATACAAATCACTCATGGCCCGACTACGGTGCCAAAATAGAAAAGACCCCCAACATGCGACAAGGCCCTGAATCGATAACCCCAACTAGGCACCACTACTGATCATCGGGAAAGGAAACATAATAACGCTGAGAGTCCTCGTCGAACTCCCACTTGAGCTCGTACTCGTCACCTGAAGCGAAATCACCTGGACCTGCATCTGGAATTATAGTATCTGTGAGCCACAGGGACTCAGCAATCTCGCACCCTCGCGATCAAAACTATTTAAGCTTATAGGAAGGATAAGGCAAGTATGTGGAGCTGCAGCAAGCGACTAGCATATATGGTGGCTAACTTATACGCAAATGAGAGCGAGAAGAGAAGGCGAAGCACGAGCGAGAAGCTAAAGGAAAATCCTGCGCAAGTATAACTCCAACACCGTGTCCACTTCCCGGACTCCGCCGAGAAGGGGCCATCACGGTAACACACACGGTTGATCTGTTTTAATTAGTTAAGGTTTAAGTTATCTACAACCGGACATTAACAAATTCCCATCTGCCCATAACCGCGGGCACGGCTTTCGAAAGTTCAATCCCTGCAGGGGAGTCCCAACTTAGCCCATGACAAGCTCTCACGGTCAACGAAGGAAAAGACCTCCTCCCAAGACGTTCCGATCAGACTCGGTATCTCGGTAACTCAAGACACTTCGACAGGTTAAAACAAGACCAGCAACACCGCCCGAATGTGCCGACAAATCCCGATAGGAGCTGCACATATCTCTTTCTCAGGGCACACTCAGATTGTCCTAGGTACGGGTAGGCCAGCCCAGAGTTGCCCCTGGTGTCCACCGGTAGCTGACAGGTGGACCAACACTCAGAGGAGCACTGGCCCGGGGGGGTTAAAATAAGATGACCCTTGAGTCTGCAGAACCCAAGGGAAAGAAAAGGCTAGGTGGCAAATGGTAAAACCAAGGTTGGGCATTGCTGGAAAAGCTTTAATCAAGGCGAAATATCAAGGGGTTCCCATTATAACCCAACCGCGTAAGGAACGCAAAATCCGGGAACATAACACCGATATGACGGAAACTAGGGCGGCAAGAGTGGAACAAAACACTAGGCGAGAGGCCGAGCCTTCCACCCTTGACCAAGTATATAGATGCATTAAGATAACATAGCAATATAATGATATCCCAACAAGTAAATAAATGTTCCAACAAGGAACGGCTCCAATCTTCACCTGCAACTAGCAACGCTATAAGAAGGGCTGAGCAAAGCGGTAACATAGCCAATCAACGGTTTGCTAGGACAAGGTGGGTTAGAGGTTCAGCATGGCAATTGGGAGGCTGACAAGCAAATGGTAGGCATCGTATCATTGGCATAGCAAGAGCGAGCAAAATAGCATACTTGAGCACAAATACGGAGATCAAGCTTGGAGAATACTTGAGCACCCTTGAGTTGTTCGAACAGCTCATTGATGTTGGGAAGTGGGTATTTGTTCTTGATGGTCTTCTTGTTCACTGGACGGTAATCAACACAAAGTCGGCTCGAACCATCCTTCTTCTTCACAAAAAGAACACCACAACCCCACGGAGAAGTACTAGGCCGGATGAGACCCAATCTTTCTTGCTCATCGAGTTGTTTCTTCAACTCCTTCAACTCTTCGGGGCCGAGCTTGTAGGGACGTTTGCACACAGGTTCCGTACCGGGCTCAAGTTCAATAACAAATTCAACTGGCCGGTGCGGAGGCATTCCTGGGAGCTCTTCTGGAAAAACGTCTTGATATTCACAAACAACCGGAATCTGCGAAATAGCATCCAATTCACCCTTCTCATTGAGAGAAAACAACCGGATGGTATTACCCCGAGCGGCAAAGACAATGACATCCTCAGACGAATGAGTCAGTTGAATCTGCCTGGCTGCACAATCAAGCTGAGCCTTGTGCTTAGAAAGCCAATCCATTCCGAGAATAAGATCAATATCCGAGTCACCGAGAACCGTAGGAGAAGCAAGAAACTTGAACTCGCCCATCGTGATAGAAACATCTGGAACGATGGAGTTAGCCTGCATGCGCTTGCCGGGAGAGACAACTGCTAAAGGACTAGGCAAAACTTGTGAAACCAATTCATGCCTATTTGTAAACGGTCTCGAGATGAAGCAATGCGATGCACCAGTGTCAAAAAGAACTTTTGCAGGAATATCATTAACAGGAAGGTTACCCATGATCACATCTGACGAGTCCTCTGCCTGAGCTGCATTCATCAAATTGACCTTGGCGTGCTTAGGGTTATGCTTGACCACAGCTGTACTTGCCGATCTCACAGGAGGAGGAGGAGGAAGACGCCTCTGGTTGAAACACTTGTTGGCATAGTGACCCTTCTGTTGGCACTTGTTGCACGTGACCTCTGAAAGCGGACGGTGATACGGAGCACTCGATCTTGGAGCTTGAGACGACGTCTTGTTCTGAAAGCCTGGGTTGGGTGGGTGGGAAGAACCACTGCCACCTTTGCTCTTCTACTGATACGGCTGACAGAATGGAGGAGGAGGAAGCCAAAACTTCTGCTGCTTGGCCACTTGAGTAGAGGAAGACGGAGTAACATCTCTGGCACGCTTCCTAGAAGCATCACACCTCAACTGAGCAGCCTCTTGCTTCAGTGCCATGTTGTAGAACTCATCTTATCTCAACGGCTCAAAGAGGACAAGAGCGAGCTGAATTTCTTCACGAAGACCACCCCTGAACTGATAGATCATGCTCTTCTCATCAGGAACATCCTGCTTGGCAAAACGGGCGAGCTTCTGGAACAACTTGTTGTAGTCATAGACAGACAAAGAACCTTGCTTCAGATTGCGGAATTCCTCACGCTTGCTTTCAACCACGCTCTGCGGAATGTGATGAGCTCGGAAATCTCGACGGAAATCATCCCAAGTGATAACACGTTCACCTCTGGAATCCTTGTACTGCTGGAACCATTCTGCAGCTTGATCTTTGAGTTGGAAGGAAGCGAACTTCACAAAGTCCTCAGGCCTGACATTACTGCACTCGAAATGCTTGCCCAGATCCACTAGCCAATCGTCAGCATCGGTAGCCTCAACACAATTGCTGAACGTCTTTGGACCATTTGCGAGGAACTGGTTCAGTGTAGCAAAATGGTTCTGATTGCTGCCTTGATTCCCTTGACTGCCTTGATTGCGCTCTTGGAGGATTTGCATGATCAACTGTGTGTTTGCATTAGTAGCGGCCATCACAGCTTGCCATGCTTCCTGAGGAGGCGGAGGTGGAGGCGGGTCAGGATTCGGAGTCGTGCGCGTTGGAGGAGCCATCCTGAACAGGTTGACCACCATTAGCACATTGATAGACAAATATTGAAGCTGAATCCAACGGAATGAAAATTGCAACATAAAGTCTTCACATCCGAACAAAATGAATGAATGCACTTCTCTTGAAGTGGTCACATATTCCTAAATTGCGAAGCCACGAAGAATCAGGTAGAAGGGGTACATCAACGGAGGATGGAATCAACATATGATGTCGAAGCAAAACGAATGCCACAACTCGAAATAAAACCAAGGGTTGTCTTGCGGAATAAGCCGGAACAAATACATGATAGAAATTTCGTCCGAAGTTTTCGTGGTGGGACCTACACGGGCTCGATCGTACAGCACCATCATGTACAAGGCAGTGCACATGACATACGAAGCGTCCCCGAGTCAGCATAGCCAAGGACTCTTTAAGACACAACGAGACCACTGTAAAATCGACCGTGAATAGGCGAACCACTAGACGTCGAACCCCAATTTCATATCATACATCTGTCGGAAAGATATCCTAAGGCTACTTGAATTCCCACCTATGAAATTCCCGAAATTTTCCCGGTTATGCAATCAGGTGTTGGGGATACAGGGGAGCATAATATCTCACTCAAGCTAGCAATCCTACATCCAGCTGTATCCATCCTTCAACACATAACCAAGAAACCTTCGGAAACCATCTATCTCAACCTTCGAAAAGCATCCGTTATACAAGTTATGGCGATACTCCCGAACTCCCGCCCCAGTACTGGGTGGCGTCGAGGTTATCTCACCAACGAACTGCATAAAGGAGATTTTCGATGTCGCGCACAAATCTCAAGTATACCAGAATTGCAACGATAAAATTGTGACGACAACACCTCGGAGCTCAACTCCCCGGGACACTGCCACAACCCCTAAAGACAGGAGGCACCAAGAACAATGTTCTCGTCACAAAACCATCGGAACAAAACCAAGATACTCGCGTGATCCTAAAAAATTTTTTAGTGAAATTTGAGAAGAGAAGAGTCAAAACTCTACGTCAGGATGCCTTACCAGAGTGATGAGGAGACTGGGAAGTAAAAAGAATTCCTAAGCTCTCTGATATATAATTCCTAAATGACTCAAAACATTTTTCTAGACACAACTCGGCTTCTAAAAACGATCAAGCAATGGGGCTCCTAAGGTCGGGGAAGGCTCTGATACCAACTTGTAACGCCCTCAATGCGGCTATATCTCCCACGTGTCGAGGCACGACTTAGAGGCATAACCGCATTGAAAGCAATGTCGCAAGTCAGGAAATCATCACACATTCCATGTACATAAATAATATAAAGGGGAGGTACATAGTTGGCTTACACTCGCCACGTCACATCAAAGTACATAAATAACATCCATCATACAAATCACTCATGGCCCGACTACGGTGCCAAAATAGAAAAGACCCCCAACATGCGACAAGGCCCTGAATCGATAACCCCAACTAGGCACCACTACTGATCATCGGGAAAGGAAACATAATAACGCTGAGAGTCCTCGTCGAACTCCCACTTGAGCTCGTACTCGTCACCTGAAGCGAAATCACCTGGACCTGCATCTGGAATTATAGTATCTGTGAGCCACAGGGACTCAGCAATCTCGCACCCTCGCGATCAAAACTATTTAAGCTTATAGGAAGGATAAGGCAAGTATGTGGAGCTGCAGCAAGCGACTAGCATATATGGTGGCTAACTTATACGCAAATGAGAGCGAGAAGAGAAGGCGAAGCACGAGCGAGAAGCTAAAGGAAAATCCTGCGCAAGTATAACTCCAACACCGTGTCCACTTCCCGGACTCCGCCGAGAAGGGGCCATCACGGTAACACACACGGTTGATCTGTTTTAATTAGTTAAGGTTTAAGTTATCTACAACCGGACATTAACAAATTCCCATCTGCCCATAACCGCGGGCACGGCTTTCGAAAGTTCAATCCCTGCAGGGGAGTCCCAACTTAGCCCATGACAAGCTCTCACGGTCAACGAAGGAAAAGACCTCCTCCCAAGACGTTTCGATCAGACTCGGTATCTCGGTAACTCAAGACACTTCGACAGGTTAAAACAAGACCAGCAACACCGCCCGAATGTGCCGACAAATCCCGATAGGAGCTGCACATATCTCTTTCTCAGGGCACACTCAGATTGTCCTAGGTACGGGTAGGCCAGCCCAGAGTTGCCCCTGGTGGCCACCGGTAGCTGACAGGTGGACCAACACTCAGAGGAGCACTGGCCCGGGGGGGTTAAAATAAGATGACCCTTGAGTCTGCAGAACCCAAGGGAAAGAAAAGGCTAGGTGGCAAATGGTAAAACCAAGGTTGGGCATTGCTGGAAAAGCTTTAATCAAGGCGAAATATCAAGGGGTTCCCATTATAACCCAACCGCGTAAGGAACGCAAAATCCGGGAACATAACACCGATATGACGGAAACTAGGGCGGCAAGAGTGGAACAAAACACTAGGCGAGAGGCCGAGCCTTCCACCCTTTACCAAGTATATAGATGCATTAAGATAACATAGCAATATAATGATATCCCAACAAGTAAATAAATGTTCCAACAAGGAACGGCTCCAATCTTCACCTGCAACTAGCAACGCTATAAGAGGGGCTGAGCAAAGCGGTAACATAGCCAATCAACGGTTTGCTAGGACAAGGTGGGTTAGAGGTTCAGCATGGCAATTGGGAGGCTGACAAGCAAATGGTAGGCATCGTAGCATTGGCATAGCAAGAGCGAGCAAAATAGCATAGCAAAGATAGTAGTGATTTCGAGGGTATGATCATCTTGCCTGCACAGTTGTCAGAGTTGACTGGATCCTCACAAGCAAACTCAACGGGCTCCTCGGTAGCGAACTCGTCTCCCGGCTCTACCCAACAAGACAAACAAGCAACAAGGATACAATCAACCACGTGCAAGACCAAGCAATATGATGAAATGATGACATGCTATGCGGGATGCGATGCGGGATGCAAAATGCAAGATATGACAGAAAATGCATGAACCTGGCCTCAACATGGAATTCCAAGGGTGCCACTGGATAGAGGGGATGAAATCACTTGAAAACGATATAAAGATCATTGGAATCGGAGTTACGGTTTGGAAATGGCAAGCGTTTTAAGATAGGACACCGGTCTGCGATTTATAGCAAGTAGGCATTTAAATGCAACGAAATAAACATGCTACAGCCACCAAACATGAAAAAAAAAATACATGGCAGTGATGTACACAAGATGATTAACAAAACACTAGCACTGAGCCATAGGCAAATTCATCCATTAAGAGGTTCAAACAAGCATGGCAAAAAAATGAATATGGAAAACAGATTCCAGACTTAGTGAAATTAACACTAGCCTGAAATTTCAGATCACGATGCTCTCTTTGGAGCAGCAAAACAACATGATAAATGACCTGAACATGACAAGTAATAACATGGCATGGAGCTACTCAACAAGATTAACAAAACACCCAAAGTGACCTGGGGCCAAAAGGGTTCACAAAATACTCTACCGAGCTCACGAACATAGCTCGAACACAATCAGTTTTCAGACTTAGTGAAAACTGAGACATGCTGGAATTATAACTCACGAAGGCATGTAAACGAGCTCGATGCACTCACTACGGTGCAAGTCATGGAAAGGCAAGCATATACCCAGAAAGAAGACACAATATGCTAGCTACACATGGCAAGAACAAAGGCATAGCATGCATGGAACACTAACGGTAGCATCGGCAAAATCGCAAACAAGTTGACGATCTGCCCAGATTAACAACGAAGCAAAAGTTGAGCTCGATTGAGTCAACCTAGAGCACTCCATATATGCAAACAAAGACATGGATGGATAGAGCATAACATAAATATCAAAACTCCCATACTGATCATCCTCAAAAGAGGCACGGATCACTAGGAAACAAGCTGGACATATAGCATCATGAACTAAAATATCCCAGACTTAGTGAAAATCACTAAGTCCCTGAAAACAGATTTCCCGGGTGCCTCACTTTGCAAGCTTGCACAAGTCACCACACACATCCTAAAAATGCATGGGTTGCACCTCTGTAAAGAAGACAAAATTCTTAACAAAACATATGAAGGACTCACAGGCATAGCATGCACACAATAATCATGGCAAAAATGACAAAAGTGCATGATGAACTAACGGATCTGCAATTTAACTCACGAAGCCTCCTACTAACAGAATTTTGGGAATCAAGATGACCTCAAATGCAAATGATTCAATGGAATTAAATGATGTACATGTCGAGAAGAAGATTTTGATATATCATATGCCCAAAACGGAGCTACGGTTGCGGAGATACAAGCAGTCAAAGAATGCATAAAAATCTGGGAGATTAGGGTTTCGGGGAGAGGTCAACCCGATCCAGATCCAGATCCAGATCGGCACGCGGATCGAGGAACGCCGGGGATCACTGTAGCTGGCCGGAACTTGGCCGCCGGAGACGCGGGAGGAGGCCGGCCGAGGCGGATCCGGTGGTCGCCGGGGCGGTGGCGCCCGGCGCGGTGGCGCGGAGGCCCGCGGGCGGAGGCGGCGGTGGTCCGGCGGCGCTACGGGCGCCGGCCGGCAAGGGCGCGCACGGCGGTGCGGCGGCGGCGATGGCGTCCCGCGGCGGCGCCGGCCGCCGGAGGCGCGGAAGGCGGCGGCACTCGGGGAAAGGAGGAGGCGCGGGGGCGCGGGCTCGCGGGGGCCGTCCCCGGGCCTGGCGGGCCGCGGCGGCGGTGGAGGCGCGGCTGCCACGTGGTGAGCCCTCAGTGGCTGCGGGCGGCGGCGGCGGTTGTCCGAGCCGGGACGGACATGTCCGGCTCGGCGCGGGGATTTTTAGGGTTTCGGAGGTGGAAGACGATCCGAAAACGGAGGGGCCTTTAAATAGGCATAGAGGGAGCTAGGAGAGTCCAAAAGAGGTGCAGTTTTCGCCCACGCGATCGTGATCGAACGATCTAGGACATGGAGAAGAGTTTGGTGGGTTTTGGGCCAAATTTGGGGGGTGTTGGGCTGCAACACACACAAGGCCTTTCGGTCCCTCGGTTAACCGTTGAAGTATCAAACGAAGTCCAAATGGTACGAAACTTGACAGGCGGTCTACCGGTAGTAACCCAAGGCCGCATTACAAGTCTCGGTCCAATCCGGAAATGTTTGAACCCCACACTTGAAAGAAAGTTAGAAATGGCCACCGGAGGAGAACGAAGCGCCGAAATGCAAAACGGACAACGGGGAAAATGCTCGGATGCATGAGATGAACACGTATGCAAATGCAATGCACATGATGACATGATATGAGATGCATGAAAACGAAAACAACACACAGAGACAAACCCGAACCCGAGAAATAAATATAACTTAATGCCGAAACGGCAAGAGTTGGATACAAATATGGAAAGTATATCTAGGGCGTTACACGAGGATTACGAGTTCAGGCCCTTCTCGGAGGAAGTAACAGCACTATGTCTCGGTGCCCGGAGGCGGTCGATTGGATTATGCGTGTGTAAATAACAGGGGTGCGAACCCTTCATCCTGAGGAGGGGGGTGGCTTATATAGAGTTTGCCGGCCCCCTCCTGCCCTCAGTAATGCAGGGTTTAAGGTACATTTAAGGTCGGGCGTTACTGGTAACGCCCCTAATAAAGTGCTATAATGACCATAAAGACTACTTAACAACTGACCGTTTGCCTGCAGAGTGACTATAGGTCTCCTGGCGGTTGAGTGGTTGGCTTCATGGTCGAGTGATAGCTTCTTGGTCGAGTGTCTTGAACCCGTCGAGTGGGATACCTTCAAGTCGATTGAAAGGTGACTTCTTCTAGGGATGTCCTAGGGTAGGGCTCCTTGGACAGGTCCGTGCCCCTACCCTATGTACATGGCTTCATCATTAGCCCCCGAATGGATCGGGGTTAGAGTGGGGAAAGAGTTGGAGATCTTTCCGAATGGTTCTTTGGGCTACGTGAGCGCCTCGTTTTGGGCCAACCGTCACGGATGACGTCATCAACCTCTTTCAGTCGCCTTGATCCATTCCAGGCCTTTCGTCGAGTGAATTTCCTTACGTGTGACATACCGAGTGTCGGCGCGAGCGGGGTCTTCTGTTTCAAGAAGTTGTTCTGCGGCCCGCGGGTGTCGCGGGATTCGGATTTCGGGAAGCGTGCGGGGCGGGAGCGGCCGCAGTAATCGGAAGCGATAAAGTGGAAGCTCCTCGATCCCCGCGTCGCCTTTTTCGCCATGTACTGCGCGCGCGTCTGCTGCGGGATTTGACTGGATAGCCTGGGCCTACCAGTCAGCCACTCGGAAGCGGCCCCTTATAAGTTGCCGGCTCGGGGTTTCCAAACGGTGCGCTTCCTTCTTCCTCTCTCCCTTCACGAGTTCCTCCGCCACCTCCGCTCTCACCCTAGCGCCGCAGGTCCGTGCAAGATTTGCCGGCGACGATGGCGAAGGACAAGACATCCGCCCTGGAGCGCGCGAAGAAGGCGGCGGCGCAGGGGAAAGGGAAGAGGTCCGCTCGGGGCGGATCCTCCTCGAGGTCTGCTCTGCCTCGAGGCTGGATCCAAGGCAATTGGATGCCGTCGGTGATCCAGCAAGAAGATCTCGACGACATGGTCGAGGGGGGGTCATTCCCCACGAAGCTGCGCGTCTCCCGGGGAGAGAGATCGAACCTCAACCTCGCGACGGTGAGTGTGTGCTCCTAGCCACCCATGTAGACCGCGGGTTTTCTCTGCCGCCCCATCCTTTTTTCCGGAGCTTCCTGAATTTCTTCGGAGCGCAGCTTCACCACTTCACTCCCAACTCCATCGTATACCTCGCTGCTTTCATTTCCATGTGTGAGGGTTTCTTGGGCTGCCGCCCCCATTGGGGTCTCTTCAAGCACATCTTTACCTGCCGTTCTCAATCGGTCAAGAAGGCCAAGTCGAGTGACGAAAGGACGCAGGTGATCCAGCTGTGCGGGGGCCTGGCGATCCAGACGAGGGGAAAGAGTTGTTTTCCATCTATCACTTTCCCGGAGTCGGTCCGTGGCTGGCAGGCGACCTAGTTCTATTGTCAAGACCAGGCGACCCTAGGACAGTCGACTGGTCTTCCCCCTTTCTCACTCGACCGAGCTGAAAAACCTGCTTCTCTGAAAGTGACGCTGGAGGAAAAGGCCCAAGTCAAAGTGCTGGCTGGTCGAGTGGTTGAGCTTGTCCGTGAGGGCGTGACGGGTATGGATTTGCTGGAGGTCTTCCTCCGGAGGCGCATCCAACCGCTCCAGGATCGTGACCACCCGATGTGGCTGTACTCGGGTCTCGACGACACCACTCGGATCCACCCAGAGGAGGTCACTGATGAGATGCTGCAGGGGTGGTTGTCGAGCATCATGGGAAACAAGGACAACCCCCGAGGAGCCAGGAGGGTAATTCCACTCGACAACTCGTATGATGTGGACCAGGTATGTCTTTATGCTCCTGATTGAGATCTTGTTTTCTTCATTGGTCTTCTTTGAGTAGGTCGAGTGACTTTCGTCTTGTCTGTTGTTTTCCAGGCGACTACCGAGATGTACTCGACGCCCAGCGGGGCACAGGGGCCAACTGAGGAAGGGGAGGCGAGCGGAGGTGAGAGCGGAGACGATCAAGGCGAGTGGGAGTCCGACGGTGAAGGGGAGGGAGGCGACGATGTCGACTCCAGCGAAGAGGAGGAGGAGGAGGAGGTTGAACCCTCCCGCCCGGAGGGGCGATCCAAGCTCACACACGACCCAGCGCGGGAGCGTGGCAGGGTGACTGCTCCTGTTGGGCAGTCGTCGAAACGCCCTCGGACCTCTTCTCCTGTGCCGACTGGAAAGGCTCCCAAGCACCCACGCGCAACGCCGTCCAAGCCGCCCAAGGCTCTGCCCAAGATGAAGATGGCCGTCCCCACCATTTCTGGGTAATAATAAAACTTTGTTTTCCTTTGTCGACCGTGGACAGATCCTTGGTCGATTCATTGAGCCAACTGACTGAGTTTCGAGACTTGCAGTGCTGCTACTTCTGAGATCTCCACCAAGGACGACGACCAAGAGATGGAGGATGCTGTTACCTCCAACTGTGGTACGATTACTGACGTTCCGCTTTGAGTCGACTAAACATTTATTGCAACTCTGGTCGATTGAATGTTTCTCTTGTAGCCCCTCCTCATGTTATCGACCTCCCAGATGACGACGACAATGAACCGTTGAGAGTGAGGAGGAACAAGAGGGCGTCGGCTGACAAGACCTCCCAATCCGCTCCGATGTCTGAGGCTGTAGCTCGGGATGGTGGTGACACCACTCAGGCTTCTGTGACCTTCGCCATTCCTCTGACGAGTGTGCGTCCCTCGACGTCGACTGCGGATCCGTCTTCGCTTTTTGCCGCATACCCCGTCCCTGAGGACCAAGCGGCTGCTGCAAAAGAGGCTATACGCCAGGCGGGGATCATGATGGAGCAAGTGAAGGTGGCTCAGGAGGCCAGCCAAGCAGCTTACGACGCAAGTTCGGCTCTTCAGAGTAACGTCCAGGTCAGTCGACTCAACACTTGGTCTGTTCATGATATGCTGTTTGAAGAACCTCTTTTCTGAAGATCTCTGTACCTGTACACCCACTGGGTGTGTTTTACAGTGGGAGCACGCTGAGTGCACCCACTGGGTGTAGTCCCCGAGACTACGGTGGACTGCTGGCAGTCGACTGCAGTCTTTATGTTGTGTTGCTGTAGCTGTATTTCTTCACTTGGTCTGGTCAGGCCATGTCGAGTGGGACTGTATCCGGTCGACTGCGGGCAGTCGACTTTTTTTTTACAGTGGGGGCACGCTGAGTGCACCCACTGGGTGTAGCCCCCGAGACTACTGTCGAATGTTCTTGATTCGGCTGTAGTCTTAGAAACGTCATCATTGTCTCTTAGTCGCTCGGAAGCAACTTGTCTTGACCGTCTGTCGACTGATTTTTCTTTTTACAGAAATCTTGCGAACTTGTAGCTCGCTATACTGAGCTGGAGAATCAACAGATCCAGCTCAACCTTAACTTGAAGCTTGCTCAGGAGAATTTGAAGAAGGCGCAGGAAGAAGCAAAAGGTATGGCTGGTGAGGTTCTCCATTCTTGGCGAGTGGCTTTTCTTTCTTGTCCATTCTTGATGTTGATTTCACTCAACGCACCGCAGATAAACTAGAGGAAGCTCTGAAGAAGAAGGACCAAGATCATGCAGGGGCACAGAAGGAAGTCTTGAACAAAACGAGGCTTGCTAAAGAGAAAATGGCCTCGGTCGGAGCTCTTGAGCAGGAGAACTCCAGACTGAAAGCTGCTCTCGAGGTAGCCAATCAAGAGGTCAGCCGACTGAAGAACGACAACGTGGCTTTGCATGACAAGGCAGGTGAGCTGGCGGGGAAGAGGAACGATCTGGAGGCTTATCTCGGTGGACTCGCCAAGAAGCTGTTCGTCGTGCTCGAAGGTAATTACTCTGGCCCGACTGTCTTGAAGTTACCAAGTCTGTGTAGGGTCACTGTCTTATTCTTGAATCGTGTTTGCAGAATTCTACCAGAACTTTGAAGAGGAGACCAGTCGAGTGGAGCCAGGCTTGGACCCTGCTAACTCCCTTGTGAAGGACGAGGCTGCAATGAACGTGCTCCGTCTGGAGTCTCGTATTGCCAGCGTGGTTGACTATCTTGCTCGACTGAAGGTTGCGATGTCGCGGATCAACAAGTCACTCTGGCCTGGGACGACGCTTCAGAACGACCTCGAGTCCCTGATGGCTCGACTTAATGAAGTCCCAGGTCGAGTGGAGGAATGGAAGAAATCTTCTGCTAGATGTGGTGCTGATGTCGCTCTGTCCCTGGTCCGCGTCCATTGCAAGGAGGCGCGAGAAGAAAAGCTGGCCGCCATCCAAGTCGCCAATACCAGGAAGCACAACTTTCAAGACTTCATGGACACTTTCATTGCTGCTGCCACTCGTATTGCAGACGGGATCGACTTGGACGAGTTCGTCGCCCCTTCCAGTGCTCCTCCTGAGGAATGAGAAACTTTTATGCTTCACTTTAAATTTGCCTCGGAATGCCGAGTGGATTTGTAACCGTTAAACTCCGCCGAGCCGAGGGCTCGAGTACTTTGATCTGAGGTCTGGGACCTTTTAGGCTTTATCTGATCTTGATTTCTCGTTGAATATCTTCATGATTTGGTTCATCGAGTGGGACTTGATCTTCACTCGGAATAACCTTGTATTTGCGGCGCAACTCTGAAGGAGAAGGTAGCAGTCGACTTGCGCCTCGTCGTCCTTGAGGATTGGGTTGTGTCCTGTACTTAGGCGAGCACTGGGCTACAGCTAAGCCTCCGAGTGGGAGGTTTGCTCTCCACTCGGTAGGATTTTTGAATACTTAGGCGAGCACTGGGCTGCAGCTAAGCCCCCGAGTGGGAGGATTGCTCTCCACTCGGTAGGATTTTTAAACACTTAGGCGAGCGCTGGGCTGCAGCTAAGCCCCCAAGTGGGAGGTTTGCTCTCCACTCGGTAGGATTTTTCGAACTTAGGCGAGCGCTGGGCTGCAGCTAAGCCCCCAAGTGGGAGGTTTGCTCTCCACTCGGTAGGATTTTTCGAACTTAGGCGAGCGCTGGGCTGCAGCTAAGCCCCCAAGTGGGAGGTTTGCTCTCCACTCGGTAGGATTTTTCAAACTTAGGCGAGTGCCTGACTGCAGCTAAGTCTCTAAGTGGGAGAACTTAGGCGAGTACTGGACTGCAGCTAAGCCCCCAAGTGGGAGGTTTGCTCTCCATTCGGTAGGATTTTTCAAACTTAGGCGAGTGCCTGACTGCAGATAAGTATCTAAGTGGGAGAACTTAGGCGAGTACTGGACTGCAGCTAAGCCCCCGAGTGGGAGTCTGGCTCTCCACTCGGTAGGATTTTTAAACACTTAGGCGAGCGCCTGACTGCAGCTAAGTCTCTAAGTGGGAGAACTTAGTCGAGTACTGGACTGCAGCTAAGCCCCCGAGTGGGAGGTTTGCTCTCCACTCGGTAGGATTTTTTCAAACTTAGGCGAGTGCCTGACTGCAGCTAAGTCTCTAAGTGGGAGAACTTAGGCGAGTACTGGACTGCAGCTAAGCCCCCGAGTGGGAGTCTGGCTCTCCACTCGATGGATTTTTAAACACTTAGGCGAGCGCCTGACTGCAGCTAAGTCTCTAAGTGGGAGAACATAGTCGAGTACTGGACTGCAGCTAAGCCCCCGAGTGGGAGGTTTGCTCTCCACTCGGTAGGATTTTTTCAAACTTAGGCGAGTGCCTGACTGCAGCTAAGTCTCTAAGTGGGAGAACTTAGGCGAGTACTGGACTGCAGCTAAGCCCCCGAGTGGGAGGTTTGCTCTCCACTCGGTAGGATTTTTTCAAACTTAGGCGAGTGCCTGACTGCAGCTAAGTCTCTAAGTGGGAGAACTTAGGCGAGTACTGGACTGCAGCTAAGCCCCCGAGTGGGAGTCTGGCTCTCCACTCGGTAGGATTTTTGAACACTTAGGCAAGCACTGGGCTGCAGCTAAGCCACCGAGTGGGAGTCTGGCTCTCCACTCGGTAGGATTTTTCAAACTTAGGCGAAACGGATTCGCAGCTAAGTCACCCACTAGGGGATTTCTTATGCAAACAAAAGTGACGGCAATTATTGGAACACTCTTGTCTTTGATAAAAATGTACTGTAGAAATTTTTTTTCTTATTACATCTCGTCCGAGTGAGAATTCAAGTGTAAAAGGGGCGGAGCAGTTCCGCATTCCAAGCTCGTGGCTCGTCAATCTGGCGATCAACATTGTAGAGGTGATACGCTCCATTGTGGAGGACTCTGGTGACGATGAAGGGGCCTTCCCAAGTAGGAGCGAGCTTGTGTGGTTTCTGTTGATCCACTCGGAGGACCAAATCTCCTTCTTGGAAGGCTCGACTCTTCACATTCCTGGCGTGGAATCGACGCAAGTCTTGCTGGTAAATGGTCGATCTGACCATGGCCATCTCCCTCTCTTCTTCTAGGAGGTCGACTGTGTCTTGCCGGGCTTGTTCTGCTTCATCTTCGGTATAAAGTTCGACTCGGGGTGCGTTGTGAAGAAGATCGCTCGGCAGAACTGCTTCGGCTCCATAAACCAAAAAGAATGGGGTTCTTCCAGTCGACCGGTTCGGGGTGGTCCTTAATCCCCATAGAACTGACGGAAGCTCGTCGACCCAAGCACCTACCGCGTGCTTGAGATCACGCATCAGTCGAGGATTTAGTCCTTTGAGAATCAGACCATTTGCTCTCTCGGCTTGCCCATTCGACTGGGGATGGGCGACCGATGCGTAGTCGACTCGTGTGCCTTGAGAGGCGCAAAAAGCTCTGAACTTGTCTGAATCAAAGTTTGACCCATTGTCAGTGATGATGCTATGCAGGACTCCATATCTGAATGTTAGCCCTCTGACAAAGCTAATAGCAGTGCAAGCATCAAGATTCTTGATGGGCTTAGCTTCAATCCATTTTGTAAACTTGTCGACTGCTACAAGCACATGAGTGAAACCGCTCCTGCCTGTTCTCAGTGGACCAACCATGTCCAGTCCCCAGATAGCAAAGGGCCAGACAAGTGGAATGGTCTTCAGGGCTGATGCAGGCTTGTGTGACATGTTGGAGTAGAACTGGCACCCTCCACACTTGTCGACTATCTCTTTTGCCATCTCATTTGCCCTTGGCCAGTAAAATCCCGCTCGGTATGCTTTAGCCACAATGGTCCGAGAGGACGCATGGTGACCACAGGTCCCCGAGTGGATATCATCAAGGATTATCTGACCCTTTTCTGGTGTTATGCACTTGTGACCGATTCCAGTCGCGCTTTCTCTATACAACTGTCCCTTTATGACTGTGAAGGCCTTGGATCGGCGGACGATCTGTCGAGCCTCTTCCTCGTCCTCCGTGAGTTCTTTCCTTAGGATATACGCGATGTACGGTATCGTCCAGTCAGGAGTGATTGCCAAGACTTCCATGATTAGGTCGACCACAGCAGGAACTTCGACTTCAGTCAGATCTGTGGCACTTTTCGGTTGTGGGGCTTCTTCTGTGAAAGGATCCCCCTGGACTGACGGCGAGCGGATGTGCTCCAAAAACACATTACTGGGAATGGCTTCTCTCTTGGAGCCTATCTTTGCCAGATCATCAGCTGCTTGATTTTTCAGTCGGGGGATGTGATGAAGCTCTAACCCCTCGAATTTCTTTTCTAGCTTTCTTACTGCGTTGCAGTAGCCAGTCATAGCTGGGCTTTTGACGTCCCACTCCTTCATCACCTGATTAACCACCAAATCTGAGTCGCCGTAGACCATGAGGCGCCGGACGCCGAGTGAAATGGCCATGCGCAACCCATATAAGAGTGCTTCATATTCTGCTTCATTATTGGAGGAATCGAAGTGAGTCTGGAGAACATATCTGAGCTTATCTCCTCGGGGGGAGACCAATACTACCCCAGCACCGAAACCATTCAGCATCTTAGATCCATCGAAGAACATGGTCCAGTGCTCCGAGTGAACTTGAGTCGGAAGCTGCTGTTCAATCCACTTGGCGACGAAATCTGCAATTGCTTGGGACTTGATAGCCTTCTTTGCTTCAAACATGATATCTAGGGGAAGGAGTTCAATCGCCCACTTCGCCACTCGACCAGTTGCATCTCTGTTGTGCAAAATCTTTGACAGTGGAGCGTCGCTGACGACTGTAATGGAATGGTCTGAGAAGTAGTGTGCAATCTTCTTTGTGGTCATGTAAATCCCATATACAAGCTTCTGGTAATGGGGATATCTTTGCTTCGAAGGAGTCAAAACTTCAGACACATAATATACTGGGCGCTGAACTCTGAAGGCCTTTCCTTCTTCTTCCCGCTCGACCGTAAGTACTGTACTGACAACTTGTCCCGTGGCCGCAATGTAAAGCAGCAGAGGCTCTTTACTGATTGGGGCAGCAAGCACCGGCTGGGTGGAGAGTAGAGCTTTGAGCTCTGCAAACGCTGCATCAGCTGCTGGAGTCCACTCGAACTTGTCAGACTTCTTCATCAGTCGGTAAAGGGGCAACGCCTTTTCACCGAGACGGGAAATGAATCGACTTAGGGCGGCCAGGCAACCTGTAAGCTTCTGGACATCGTGTACACGCACAGGGCGCTTCATCCGGAGTATGGTGCCAACTTTCTCGGGGTTGGCGTCGATTCCTCGTTCGGAAACGAGAAAACCGAGTAACTTTCCACCTGGAACTCCGAATGTGCACTTTGATGGATTGAGCTTGATATCATATCTCCTGAGGTTAGCAAAGGTTTCGGCAAGGTCAGTCAGTAGGTCGGAACCTTTCCGTGACTTAACCACAATATCATCCATGTATGCTTCTACGTTCCGACTGATCTGAGTGAGCAAACATTTCTGAATCATCCTCATGAACGTGGCTCCAGCATTCTTGAGGCCGAAGGGCATCGTGACATAACAGAAGCACCCGAATGGGGTGATGAAAGCCGTTTTGATCTCGTCGGGTCCATACAGACGGATCTGATGGTACCCTGAATAAGCATCTAGAAAAGACAAACGCTCACACCCCGCGGTCGAGTCGACTACCTGGTCGATGCGGGGGAGAGGGAAATGATCTTTCGGGCAGGCCCGATTGATGTGTTTAAAGTCAATGCACATGCGAAGTGACTTGTCCTTTTTGGGGACCATGACAACATTGGCGAGCCACTCGGAGTGGTAAATATCTCGGATGAACTCCGCTGCTAAGAGCTGAGCCACCTCCTCGCCAATAGCTTTCCTCTTCTGGATGGTGGACCGTCGAAGATGTTCTTTCACAGGCTTGAACTTCGGGTCGACTCATAGACGGTGCTCACCCAGCCCCCTTGGAACTCCAGGCATGTCAGAAGGCTTCCATGCGAAGATGTCCCAGTTCTCACGGAGGAACTGGATGAGCGCTTCTTCCTATTTGGAGTCGAGCGTTGTTGAGATGTGAGTCGGGGCAGCATCGGGGTCGGTCGGGTGAATGTGGGCTGGCTTTGTTTCACCGGATGACTGAAAAGCAGATCCTGGAGCAGGCTTCTTGGCTCGTAGCAATTCACTCGGATCAACAGTCTTCTGGTACTCTTGCAGCTCGACAACTGCCATCTGAGCGTCAGCAATCTTTGAGCCTTTCTGAAAACACTCTTCTGCCTTCTTCCGATTGCCTGTAACAGTGATCACACCTTTGGGACCAGGCATCTTCAATTTGAGGTACACATAACATGGTCAAGCCATGAAGCGTGCGTAAGCTGGCCTGCCCAAAATGGCATGATAAGCACTTTGGAAGTCCACAACCTCGAATCACCGAAAACCACATCAAGAGCGATCTGGCCGAGTGATTCGACTTTCTTTCCAGGAATGACTCCATGGAAGCTCATGTTACTGGTGCTGAGCCTGGACATCGGAATGCCCATTCCTTTCAATGTTTCAGCATATAATATGTTCAGGCCACTGCCACCATCCATCAGGACTTTGGTCAGTCGAGTGCCTTCGACAACTGGGTCGACCACCAAAGCTTGCCTCCCAGGGGTGGCCATGTGCGTAGGGTGATCAGACCGGTCGAATGTGATGGTAGTCTGAGACCACTTCAGATAACTGGGTGTTGCCGGAGCAACCATATTCACCTCACGGTTAATGACTTTCAGTCGACTTTTGCTTTCGACATCAGCAAAAATCATCAGGGTGGAATTGATTTGGGGGTATCCATCGCCACTATCTTCCTTGTCCTTAACTCTGTCCGACTCTTTTTCCTTATCTTTGGACTGTTTGCCCTGAAACTGCTGGATCAGGAGCCGGCACTGTCGAGTGGTATGCTTTGGGTAAATAAAATTAACCTCCTCATCTTTCTTGGTGTGGATGTGACATGGCAGATCCAAAACATCATTTCCATCTTGATCCTTGACTTTCTTGGGCTTCCAGGGGCCTTTGGGTTTTCCCTTGAAATTTCCCTGGGTTGCGGCCAGGGCCTCCCAGGGGCGGCTGGCTCGGCCTTCCGCTTCTGTTTCCGACTGGAGTTTCCTCCGGTTTCTTGGGCGACTGCCTTGTGCTTGCCACTCCGGAGTCGATCTTCGTCTTCACCATTAGCGTATTTGGTGGCAATCTCCATCATCTGGTTCAGAGACATCTCTCCAGTTCGACCGAACTTCAGATTCAATTCTCTGTATTTAACGCCTTCTTTAAAGGCACAAACTGCCTGGTGGTTAGGCACATTCTCAATTGTGTGATGCAACGTGATCCACCTCTGGATGTAATCCCTCAGAGTTTCATTCGGTTTCTGTACGCAAGAACACAATTCTGTAAGGCCTGCGGGTCGCTTGCATGTTCCCTCAAAGGTTGTGACAAACACTCGGGAGAGGTCCTCCCAAGTGTAGATGCTGCTGGGTGCCAACTGATTTAGCCACGCCCTGGCTGAGCCCTCTAACATGAGAGGCAAATGCTTCATGGCCACCTCATCATTGCCACCGCCAATCTATACAGCCACTCGGTAATCTTCGAGCCAAGTGTCAGGCTTAGACTCACCGGTGAACTTGCTGACTCCAGTCGCCAACCTGAAGTTGGGAGGAATCACTGCGGCTTTGATGGCTCGATTGAAACACTCTGGCCCCGAAACACGCACTCTGTTGCTGGCAGGTGCATCCCTGTCGTGGCTTTCTCGGTCAGCTCTGTTCCTGTCAACCAAACCTTGGACGAGGATAGACCTCGCGTCAAAGCCTGGATCCCTGGGGTCGACTAGAATCCTCTGCCCAACACTATGAGGGCGCCTGTCGTCTCGATGTCGAGGCACATATGACCCACTCCTCGGGGGAGGGGTTGGCACTCGACGTCGACCATCACGATCGGATCGGTGATCATACTGCTCATTCCTTCTGTACTGATCATGCCGGTCACCACGTCCCTCACGCCTCGGGGACGATCTCGGGCTGTGAGCTGACTGGACTGTATCTGTTGCAATGGATCGACTGTGGATCCTATTCCGCGACTAAGAAACAGCGGAATTCTGGTTTCCCGCCGCCCGGAGCAACGCTCTGATCTGCAACAAGCCCCTGCCAACCTCCGACTGGGAGGGCTGAATCGATTCTGCTATACGGGCAGCGGCGGCCAAATTCTGAACTGGGGTTCGGTATACCTGCGTCGGCGGGAAGAGCTGACGTCGACTAGACTCGGGAGCCCGCTGACGCGCTTGCTCGTCGAGTGCTTGCTGGAGATTCTCCAGTCGAGTGCGCTCGGCCAAGTTAGCCAAGCGTGCGTCCTCCAAGGCCCGGGCCTCGGGGATCTCTCCGACGATAGGAGTGCGGAGCGCGTCCATGTTCCAGCGGCGAAGCTCCTCTCGCTGTAATGATGTGAGAGGTTCGGGGAGATACTCATCGTGGGGATGCGACGGGTCGCCCCCACCCGCGCCTCCATCGACGCGAGGGAAACCGGGAGGACTGTGCGTTCCATCGACCGCCAGAACCTCAGCCGTTGGGTCGCTGCTGTCGCACTCGGATGCGGTCTCCGCGGAGCCAGTCGAACAGGCCACAGAGGGATTCGTCAGGCTCGATTGCCGCGACTTGTGGGGCGGCCGACTGGCGAGCCGCGGCATGCCTCACCCACCTCTGAAGTCTCGACCGACTGGAGCGCTTGCGCCGGTGGGAGACAAAGCGGGGAGACGACACGGGGACCGACCGATACTGGGTCGACGGCTGCCGCAGGAGGACGCCACGAACGCATGCGCGGAAGTGCGTCGCACCGCGGACGGGGAGCGCGTCGATGTCGAGTGGTGCCTCCTGAAGCCAGGCGGAGTCGTCGGCGATGAACGTGAGCGGCCGTCCACCAAAACTCCACACGAAACCATGATCAAAGGGATCGGAAAAATCGCAACGTCTCCAATCAGGCGCTAAGATTCCCGCCCCACGGTGGGCGCCAACTGTCGTGGTTCTAACTCTGACAGTGATGTAGGGGGGTGTGTATGGAGAGGCTAGATCTTAGCTATGGAGGAGCTGTAAGCACACGAGGATTACGAGTTCAGGCCCTTCTCGAAGGAAGTAACAGCCCTACGTCTCGGTGCCCGGAGGCGGTCGATTGGATTATGCGTGTGTAAATAACAGGGGTGCGAACCCTTCATCCTAAGGAGGGGGGTGGCTTATATAGAGTTCGCCGGCCCCCTCCTGCCCTCAGTAATGCAGGGTTTAAGGTACATTTAAGGTCGGGCATTACTGGTAACGCCCCTAATAAAGTGCTATAATGACCATAAAGACTACTTAACAGCTGACCGTTTGCCTGCAGAGTGACTATAGGTCTCCTGGCGGTCGAGTGGTTGGCTTCATGGTCGAGTGATAGCTTCTTGGTCGAGTGTCTTGAACCCGTCGAGTGGGATACCTTCAAGTCGATTGAAAGGTGACTTCTTCTAGGGATGTCCTAGGGTAGGGCTCCTTGGACAGGTCCGTGCCCCTACCCTAGGTACATGGCTTCATCAGTGGCTTCTCTCAAGATAGCATATATTACGGCGGGTGAACAAATTACAACCGAGAAATTGATAGAAGAGCGCATAGTTATGAGAATATCTAGGCAATGATCATGAATATAGGAATCATGTCCGTGTCAAGTTGACCGAAACGATTATGCACCTACTACTACTACTCCACACATCGACCGCTATCCAGCATGCATCTAGAGTATTAAGTTCATAAGAATAGAGTAATGCATTAAGCAAGATGACATGATGTAGTGGGATAAAGTCAAGCAATATGATATAAACCCCATCTTTTTATGCTCGGTGGCAACAATACAATACGTGCCTTGCTGCCCCTACTGCCACTGGGAAAGGACACCGCAAGATTGAACCCAAAGCTAAGCACTTCTCCCGTTGCAAGAAAGATCAATCTAGTAGGCCAAACTAAACCGATAATTCGAAGAGACTTGCAAAGTTATCAAATAATGCATATAAGAATTCAGAGAAGAACCAAATATTATTCATAGATAAACTTGATCATAAATACACAATTCATCGGATCTTGGCAAACACATCGCAAAAAGTATTACATCGAATAGATCTCCAAGAACATCGAGGAGAACTTTGTATTGAGAACCAAAGAGAGAGAAGAAGCCATCTAACTAATAACTATGGACCCGAAGGTCTATGGTAAACTACTCACACATCATCGGAGAGGCTATGGTGTTGATGTAGAAGCCCTCTGTGATCGATTCCCCTTCCGGCAGATCACCGGAAAAGGCCCCAAGATGGGATCTCACGGGTATTGAAGGTTGCGGCGGTGGAAAAGTGGTTTCGTGGCCCCCTGATGTTTTCACGGTATATGAGTATATATAGGCGAAAGAAGTACGTCAGTGGAGCTCCGTCGGGCCCACGCACTACAAAAAAAAGACACATCCGCGACATTTGGGCCGAACGAATTTTTTTCTGTCATACATATGACACTTCTATGACGATAATTGTGACAAAACCTGGTATCATCATAGATGTGGTGGGCTCCTACTTCTATGACAAAAATCATGATAGAAAATGGGCTTTTCATCCTGGGCGGGCCGGAGAGGCAGCTGCATGACATTCTTTGGGCCGTCCATGACGGAAAAAACCGTGGTAGAAGCGAGGGGGAGGAAATTTTCGGGGAGTTCCCAGTTACAGTGGGAGGTCGGGGGCCGAGCGATGCACGTTTATCTCGTACACGTACGCGCGTGTGTGCGAGGCGTTGGCTCTAACTAAACCCGAGCGAGGCGTTGGGCTCTAACTGAACCCGAGCGATTGCATTGCAGGCTACGCGTTACTGAACCCGAGTGATCGATCGATGGCTGTTAACTGAACCCGATCGAGCGATTTGTAACACCCACGATGCGGCTATATCTCCGACATGTCGAAGCACGACTTAGAGGCATAACCGCATTGAATGCAATGTCGCAAGTGAGGTAATCTTCACAACAACCCATGTAATATAATAAGGGAAAGAGATACATAGTTGGCTTTCACTCGCCACTTCACACAAATACATGAATAAAGCATTACATCATCCAGATATAGTCAAGGTCCGACTACGGAACCAAAATAAAAGAAGACTACGCCAAATGCTACACAGATCCCCGATCGTCCCAACTGGGCTCCACTACTGATCAACTGGAAACGGAACAACACAAAGGACAAGATCTTCATCGAGCTCCTCCTTGAGCTTGGTTGCGTCATCTGCACGGTTCAACGGCACCTACAAGCTGTAGGTTAGGGGCCACTAAAAAGAAACACCGTTGAATGATTTAAAAGATAGATTGCGCCGGTTGAGTTAAATGACTTGAATGAGATAACATTCTCGAAAAAGTTTGAACAAAAGCAGAGTGGAAACACGAATCTTCGAGATATCTTTAGCACTCTGGAACAATTGAATAGCGAGAGGTGAATGATCAAGAATTGCACCGGCATGAGAAGGTATTTGAAACGAGGAAAAAGGATATGATCTACAAAGCTTGACTTGAAACCACCGGAGATGAAAAGAATGAAGAATGACAAACTTGGAGCTCCATTAGAATCTTCATGAGAATCACCGGATAAGAACATTCAAAGACAAAAATGAAGAGTATTCCCATGAATAAAATGGATACTTTATTAAGAAATCCAAGTCCTTGAAGAAAAAGGGTGGGAGGGCGGGAAAAACAAAGGCAACTTGGAATGGATGAAGCAAACACCGTTGACGAAAAAATGAGATTGAATCTTGCGGATGTTGAAAATGAATGGATCCACTTGAAGAGAAATATGCCGGTAGAACAAGATTGACATGACAATCTCGATGATCGAGAAGGATTGCATTCACATAGGAGTATGAGAACACCATTTAGGAAAAGTATGTAATCAACATTTGACTTCGAAGCAACTCGAATACCACAACTCAAAACAAAACAAAGGATTGGCTTGCAGAATAAACCGGAACAAACATATGATAGAGATTTCGTCCGAAGTTTTCATGGTGGGTCCTACACGGGCTCGATCGTACAGCACCATCATGTACAAGGCAGTGCACATGACATACGAAGCGTCCCCGAGTCGGCATAGCCAAGGACTCTTTAAGACACAACGAGACCACTATAAAACCAACCGTGGATAGGCGGACCACTGGACGTCGAACCCCAATTTCATATCATACATCTGTCGGAAAGATATCCTAAGATCTACTTGAATTCCCACTTATAAACTCCCGAAACTTTCCGGTTATGCAATCAGGTGTTGGGGATACAGGGGAAGCATAATATCTCACCCAAAACTAGCAAATCCTACATCCAGCTGTATCCATCCTTCAACACATAGCCAAGAAGCCTTCGGAAATCGTTTACCTCAACCTTCGAAAAGCATCCGTTATAAAAGTTATGGCAATACTCCCGAACTCCCGCCCCAGTACTGGGTGGCGTCAAGGTTATCTCACCAACAACTACATAAAAGAGATTTTCGATGTCGGCGAACTCAGGTATTCCAGAACTGCAACGACAAAATTTTGACGACAACACCTCGGAGCTCAACTCCCCGGGACACTGCCACAACCCCTAAATGTCAGGAGGCACCAAGAACAATGTTCTCGTCACAAAACCACCGGAACGATTCCAAGATACCCGCGTGATCCTAAAAAAAATAGTGAAATTTGAGAAGAGAAGAGTCAAAACTCTACGTCAGGATGCCTCACCAGAGCGACGAAGGGACTGAGGAGTAAAAAGAATTCCTAACTCTCCGATATATAATCCTAAATGACTCAAAACGTTTTTTTCGACTCAACAACGCCAACGATTCGATCAAGCAGGGGGCTCCTAAGTCGGGGAAGGCCCTGATACCAACTTGTAACGCCCACGATGCGGCTATATCTCCCACATGTCGAAGCATGACTTAGAGGCATAACCGCATTGAATGCAATGTCGCAAGTGAGGTAATCTTCACAACAACCCATGTAATATAATAAGGGAAAGAGATACATAGTTGGCTTTCACTCGCCACTTCACACAAATACATGAATAAAGCATTACATCATCCAGATATAGTCAAGGTCCGACTACGGAACCAAAATAAAAGAAGACTACGCCAAATGCTACACAGATCCCCGATCGTCCCAACTGGGCTCCACTACTGATCAACTGGAAACGGAACAACACAAAGGACAAGATCTTCATCGAGCTCCTCCTTGAGCTTGGCTGCGTCATCTGCACGGTTCAACGGCACCTGCAAGCTGGTTTTGGAAGTATCTGTGAGTCACGGGGACTCAGCAATCTCACACCCTCGCGATCAAGACTATTTAAGCTTATAGGAAGGGTAAAAGGTATGAGGTGGAGCTGCAGCAAGCGACTAGCATATTTGGTGGCTAACATATACGTAAAAGAGAGCGAGAGGAGAAGGCAAAGCACGTTCGAGAAATCTATGATCAAGAAGTGATCCTAGAACAACCTACGTCAAGCATTACTCCAACACCGTGTTCACTTCCCGGACTCCGCCGGAAAGAGACCATCACGGTTACACACGCGGTTGATGTATTTTAATTAATATCAACTTCAGGTTTTCTACAACCGGGCATTAACAAATTCCCATCTGCCCATAACCGCAGGCACGGCTTTTGAAAGTTCAAATCCATGCAAGGGTGTCCCAACTTAGCCCATCACAATCTCTCACGGTCAACGAAGGATATTCCTTCTCCCAAGACAATCCGATCAGGCTCGGCATCCCGGTTACAAGACATCGTCGACAATGGTAAAACAAGTCCAGCAACACCGCCCGAATGTGCCGACAAATCCCGATAGGAGCTGCACATATCTCGTTCTCAGGGCACACTCAAATGAGCACTCCATAAAACTAAAACCAAACCTCGAGTTTCCCCGAGGGGGCGCTGCACAGGGCTGTAGTTTGGACCAACACTCAAAGGAGCACTGGCCCAGGGGGGGTTAACTAAGGATGACCCTTGAGTCTGCAGAACCCAAGGGAAAGAAAAGGCTAGGTGGCTAATGGTAAAACTAATGTTGGGCATTGCTGGAGGAGTTTTATTCAAGGCGAACTATCAAGGGGTTCCCATTATAACCCAACCGTGTAAGGAACGCAAAATCCGGGAACATAACACCGATATGACGGAAACTAGGGCGGCAAGAGTGGAACAAAACACCAGGCATAAGGCCGAGCCTTCCACCCTTTACCAAGTATATAGATGCATTAATTAAATAAGACATATTGTGATATGCCAACAAAATATCCATGTTCCAAACATGGAATAAGCTCCAATCTTCACCTGCAACTAACAATGTTATAAGAGGGGCTGAGCAAAGCGGTAGCATAGCCAAATAACAGTTTGCTAGGACAAGGTGGGTTAGAGGCTTGGCTTAACAATATGGGAGGCATGATAAGCAAGTGGTAGGTATCGTCGCATAGGCATAGCAAAAGAGCGAGCAACTAGCAAGCAAAGATAGAAGTGATTTCGAGGGTATGGTCATCTTGCCTGAAATCCCGCAAGGAAGAAGAACGAGTCCATGAAGAAGACAAACGGACGTAGTAGAATGGGTCCTCACAAACGCCACGTTAATGGAACCAACCCGAAGAAGCAACACCAGAAAGAAGCACACACAACATAGTAAACAACCAACACATGAACATGATATGATATGCGGTATGCGGTATGTGGTGCATATGCATGACTTGCAAAGGAATGACTGAACCTGGCCTCAACTTGGAAATCCAAGAGTGCCACTGGAAAGGGGAGTTGATTTTGGTTGAAATCGATATAAAGTGGCAACAAAATACATGGCAGGGATCCACTCATGAAGCTTGACAAAATATGAACACTGAGCTACGGCTAATTCATCCATTAACAGGTTCAAACAAGCATGGCAAAAGTGCAAATGATAACAGGTTTCAGACTTTGTGAAATTAACACAAGTCTGGAATTTATCATCAGGAAGCAATCTTTAGAGCATGAAAACTACAAGCTACAAGAACTTAACATGGTAATGCAAGGCATCGAATGAAGCTACTCAAAGCACTTAACAAAAGTCCCTTAGTGACATGGAGCCAAAAGGGATCAGAAAATACAATTGCAAGCATGTGAACATAGCAAAACATAAACAGATTCAGACTTAGTGAAAAACTGGAGCATGCAAAACAGTTAACGAGTAGGCATGTTTACGAGCTCGATGCACTCACTACAGAGCATGGCATGACAAACTAAGCATACACCCGTTAATAAGACATGGCATAGAAGCTATGCATGGCAAGAAAAACAACATAGCATGCACGGATCAATAGCAACATCCTCGGCAAAATCGCTAAACATGTCAACAATCTGCCAGGATCATTTTATAGCAAAAGTAGAGCTCGATTGACACAAGCTAGGATGCTCCATAAATGCAAACAAAGACATGGATGGATAGAGCACGACAATATTAACAAAACATCCTTAGTGATCATCCTCAAAAGAGGCACGGATCACTAGGAAACAACATGAACATATGGCATAACAACAAAAATTAGGAGAAGGACTTAGTGAAATTCTAAGTCCCTAAAATCAGCATCAACGAATACGCTACTTTGCATTCTTGTGCTAGTCACCACAAAGATCACAAAAAATACATGGCATACACCCCTGTAAAGATGGCATGGCATTCTACAAAACACATGTAGAGCTCAGGATCATAGCATGCACACATTAATCATGGCAAAAATGACAAAAGGGCATTTGCTGAAACAGATCTGGCATAATCATCACATAGCCCTCTTCCAACAGCATTTCGGGCATCAAGATGAGCTCAAATGAAAATGATGCAATGAGATGAAATGATGTACTCTTTGAGACGAACATTTTGATATGCTACTCGCATGAATCGGAGCCACGGGTGCAGAGTTATGCCATGATGAAACTGCCTAAATATTACTGGGATAAAATGACTTAGGGGACATTTGGACCTTGCGGAGAGTCAACGCGGGATGGCGCGGTGCGGGACGATGCTATCCAGGCGCGGTGGGAGGTGTTTGGTTCGGAGAGCTGGTGGATCTCATCCACCCAGCTACCCGGACCGGATCTGGAGCGGACTCCGACGATGGCCGGTTCCGGCGATGGCCGGCGACGGCTCCGGTGAGCGGCACGGGCTCCGGTGGAGAGGCACGGCGAGCGGCGCGCCGGTGGCGTCGGGCGGCGCTACGCCGGCGACGAGGTGGCGGGGGAACACCGTGGCGAGGCGGCGGGGCGAAACTCCGGTGGTGGCGCGGGGCGCCCGAGGCGGCGGGGGCGATGGCGCTGCGGCAGCGGAGATCGGCCGGCAGTGGAGAAGGGCGGCGCGCGGTGCAGACAGGCGACGGGGCGCGCTCCCAGGAGGCGGCACGAGATGTGGGCCCGCGTGGGCCGGAGGTGGGCTTGGCGGGCCGGCGGGCGCGGGGCGGAGAGAGAGGACGCGGCGCGTGTGAGGTGGCGCGAGCTAGTTGCTCCCGGCGGCGACGGGAGTGACATGGCGAGCTCCGATTCATCGGAGTGAGGTGGCGGTGGCAGTGGACATTGTCCGGCACAGAGAAGAAATGTCCGGCGGCGCGCGGAGGAGGAAGTTAGGGTTTCATCTGCGCGAAAATTCCGGGAGGGACACATATTTATAGGTAGAGGGAGCTAGGAAGCTCCAAATGAGGTGCAGTTTGCGGCCACGCGATCGTGATTGAACGACCGAGATGATGGAGGAGGTTTAGGTGGGTTTTGGGCCAGTTTGGAGGGGTGTTGGGCTGCAACACATACGAGGCCTTTTCGGTCCCTCGGTTAACCGTTGGAGTATCAAACGAAGTCCGAAAGGTACGAAACTTGACAGGCGGTCTACCGGTAGTAAACCAAGGCTGCATAACAAGTCTCGGTCCAATCCGAGAACGTTTAACACCAGCACACAAAAAGAGGTAGAAAGGGACACCGGGTGACATAGGAGCGCCGGATTGCAAAACGGACAACGGGAAAAATGCTCGGGTGCATGAGACGAACATGTATGCAAATGGAATGCACATGATGACATGATCTGCAATGCATGACACGCAAGCAATGACAAGGCAACAACAGCGAATAACTGGAAGACACCTAGCACATCGGTCTCGGTACGTTATAGATTCCTTCGCTACTGCTGCTAGCTGAAGCCGATCGATGCTTCCTCTGGGATGAACAGTGAGCGTTGCGGGGGGGTGTTGGATGAGCAGTGAGTGGTGGCGTTGCCTCTGGATGAATAGGACCCCATGGTGTGGTGGAGGGCTGGATGAACAGTAGACGGTGGAGGGGTGCCCGTGGAGGGGTGGTTGAATAGGACCCCGTGGTGTGGAGGGCCGGATGAACAGTAGACGGTGGAGGGGTGCCCATGGAGGGGTGGTTGAACAGTAGCCGGTGGAGTAGCGTGCGATGGAGGATGGATGAACAGGAGCCCGTGGAGGCTGGAGGAGGTCGACAGTAGCCCGTGGAGGCTGGAGGAGGTCGACAGTGGAGATGAACAGTATCCCGTGGAGTCCCGTTTTGCGGTACGCCACACCCCTCCCGATGAACAGGACCCCATTTCGACCGTAGGAGGTCCATTTCGTCCGTTTTGTGGTATGCCACACCCCTCCCGATCAACAGGACCCCCATTTCGACCGTAGGAGGTCCGTTTTCTCCGTTTTGCGGTACGCCATACCCCTCCCGATCAACAGGACCCCCGTTTCGACCGTAGGAGGTCCGTTTCCTCCGTTTTGTGGTATGCCACACCCCTCCCGATTAACAGGACCCCATTCCGAACGTAGGAGGTCTGTTTCCTCTGTTTTGCGGTACGCCAGGCCTCGTTTCCATCGCCTGTTCCGTCCAAGCCCCCCCGATGAACACAACCAACCATTCCGTTCCGACCCAGCCGGTTGGCTCCCACGTGTTACGTTGCCTCCCGATGAACACGACGCATTCCGTTGCCTCCCCATGAACACGATGACGACATTGTTTCTCCGTTCCGACCCAGCCATGTACACGAGCTGTGGACGTACGTATGGCGAGTAGGCGTTTGAGACCCTGCCCGTATGTACACATATGTGGCCGTATTTTCTTTCTTGCACCCTGGCCGTTGTATGTACGTGTACATGCTACGTGTGTGCCTCTACTACGACATGTACGCGCCTCTACTACGACACGTACGCGCCACTACTATGACACGTACGCGCCTCTACTACGACACGTGCGCGCCTCTACATCCACCAGTATATATGTACGTACACGTTCGCGACCAGAATGACAATGCTATGTACGCTTCGACCAGGTGGGTCCCGACTGTCACGCACTTCCTTGCCTGCGAAGATGTAGCTGGTGGGTCCCAGCAGTCAGGGGGGCGAATCGTTTTTTTTTACCCGGACGCACTTCCTTGCGTGCGAAGATGTAGCTGGTGGGTCCCAGCAGTCAGAGGCAAACATTTTTTTTAGAAATACGATGGCCCGTCCGGTGGGTCCCCGCTGTCAGGTGGAGGAATAATTATTTTGCACGTAATAAGGAGGCACTTCCTTGCTGCGGTTGTGGACCCAGCTGTCAGCCTCTCCACGTACAATCCACGTCCGGTGGAAGCCGTTCCTTGACCACGTTGACCACGCCGCGCTGAGAGCACCAGGGCGGTGGACGACGGCGAGGCCTAGGAAGGGGACGACGCGGAGCCGGGGAAGACGCGGCAGTGGATGCCCACGTGTAGAGGAGTACGAGGGTTCACTAGTTCGCTGCGGTGTGAGGCTGCCGTCGCCGCAGAATAACAGGGGGTGTGGGTGAGTAGAGGGATGGCCTGGCCAACGGTGGGAGTAGTAGGGGGCGGTGAGGCCTCCGCCGCATCGCAGCCGGCCACGGGAGGCAGGAGCATGAGGCACGACCGGCACTGGTTTGGGCGGCTGGAGCAAGAAGACCAGAGGTTGAAGAAGCACTACGGCCGTTGGATGGACATCGTACGGTCACTGGAGCTAGAATCGTGCATACTAACTAAGTTGACAAAGCCCTCCATCCCGTCAACTTAGTAGGCCCACAAGTCAGCCTGCCACTATACTGGGTCCCAGCTAATAGGGGGAGTATTCATTTTTTTGTGCGTAATAAGGAGGCACTTCCTTGAGTGCGAAGATATAGCTGGTGGGTCCGAGCTATCAGTGGCGGTAACGTTTTTTTGCGTAATACAAAGGCCCTTTCGGTGGGTCCCTGATGTTAGGTGGAGGAATCATTATTTTGCGCGTAATAAGGAGGCATTTCCTTGCGTGCGGCCATGGACCCAGCTGTCGGCCTCTCCATGTACAGTCCACTTCAGATGCATGTTGGTCGTTGACCACGTTGACCAGGCCGCGCCGAGAGCACCAGGGCGGTGGACGATGGCGAGGCCTAGGAATGGAACGACACGGAGGCAGGGAAGACTCGGCAGTTGTTTCCCACGCGGAGGGGAGTACGACTGTATGAGGGTTTACTGGTTCGTCTACCATCGCCAGAGAATAACAACAGGTGTGGGTGAGTAGAGGGATGGCTAGGCCAGAGATGGGAGTACGGTGGGGCGGTGAGGCCTGCGCGGCAGCACAGCCAGCCGCGGGGAGGAGGGAGCAGGCAGTCCCGCCGGCACTTGTTTGAGCGGCTAGAGCAGGAAGAGCAGAGATTGAAGAAGCACGACGGTCGTTCGATGGACATCCAACAGTCACTGCTTGTGCGTCAACCTTTTTTTTAGGAAAGCCTCAAATCTGTGGAAAACAGCATACATCCCATCTGCCATTATTTCTAATAATTTACAGCCCATTTGCTAATTCTTAAGATTTTTTTGGAGCCCATATTCTTTTTCTTAGCATTACAGCCCATATTGTGGCCACGGTTAAAAAATTATACAAAATTTTGCATATTTCGGTGCGGTCCGAACTGTTTTTAATCCTGAAATTTCGACTCACATTCAAACTGATTTTAAAAATAAATGTATATCAATATAAAATCCAACAAATTCTCCATGCATAAAAATTAATGTAATTTAAAATCTCGAAATGAAAAAAAGATATTTGAAACTAATTGTCGATTTGATGTGTTTTAAAAATGTACAGCCCATTTCTCATTACTGATAGGCCATTTTCTCGGCCAGCCGAATGAAGCTCTCCTTGTCTTGAAAGATTTGCAGCCCAACAGGCCTGACAAAGCGACTTACTTGGCAAACCACAAAAAAACTGGGTTATGGCCGTGGGCCCAGCTGTCAGCCTCTCCATGTACAGTACTCTTCCGATGGAAGTCGGTCGTTGACCACATTGGCCACGTCGCGCCAAGAGCACTGATGACCCACAAGTATAGGGGATCTATCGTAGTCCTTTCGATAAGTAAGAGTGTCGAACCCAACGAGGAGCAGAAGGAAATGATAAGCGGTTTTCAGCAAGGTATTCTCTGCAAGTACTGAAATAAGTGGTAACAGATAGTTTTGTGATAAGGTAAATTGTAACGAGCAACAAGTAACAAAAGTAAATAAAGTGCAGCAAGGTGGCCTAATCCTTTTTGTAGCAAAGGACAAGCCGGAACAAACTCTTATAATAGGCAAAGCGCTCCCGAGGACACATGGCAATATCGTCAAAGCTAGTTTTCATCACGTTCATATGATTTGCGTTCGATACTTTGATAATTTGATATGTGGGTGGACCGGTGCTTGGGTGCTTTTCTTACTTGAACAAGCATCCCACTTATGATTAACCTCTATTGCAAGCATCCACAACTACAACAAAAGTATTAAGGTAAACCAAACCATAGCATGGAACATGTGGATCCAAATCAGCCCCTTACGAAGCAACGCATAAACTAGGGTTTAAGCCTCTGTCACTCTAGCAACCCATCATCTACTTATTACTTCCCAATGCCTTCCTCTAGGCCCAAATAATGGTGAAGTGTTATGTAGTCGACATTCACATAACACCAGTAGAGGCTAGACAACATACATCTTATCAAAATATCAAACAAATACCAAATTCACATAACTACTAATAGCAAGACTTCTCTGTTGTCCTCAGGAACAAACGTAATTACTCACAAAGCATATTCATGTTCATAATCAGAGGGGTAATAATATGCATATAGGACCTAAACATATGATCGTCCACCAAATAAACCAACTAGCATCAACTACAAGGAGTAATCAACACTACTAGCAACCTACTAGCACCAATCCCGGACTTTGAGAAAAGAATTGGATACAAGAGATGAACTAGGGTTTGGAGATGAGATGGTGTTGGTGAAGATGTTCATGGAGATTGCCCTCTCCCGATGAGAAGAGTGTTGGTGATGACGGTGGTGATGATTTCCCCCTCCCGGAGGGAAGTATCCCCGGCAGAACAGCTCTGCCGGAGCTCTACATTGGTTCCGCCAAGGTTCCGCCTCGTGGCGGCGGAGTCTCGTCCCGAAAAGTTCCTTCTCTTTTTTTCTCATCGAAAGACTTCATATAGGAGAAGATGGGCGTCGGAGAGCCACCAGGGGGGCCACGAGGTAGGGGCGGGCCCTAGGAGGGGGGCGCGCCCCCCACCCTCGTGAGCAGGGTGTGGGCCCCTTGGGCTTCATCTTTGGCGAGGATTTTTCTTTATTTATTTTAAGATGTTCCGTGGAGTTTCATGACTTTTGGAGTTGCGTAGAATAGGTCTCTAATATTTGCTCCTTTTCCAGCCCAGAATTTGAGCTGCCGGCATTCTCCCTCCTTATGTAAACCTTGTAAAATAAGAGAGAATAGCGATAAGTATTGTGACATAAAGTGAAATAATAGTCCATAATGCAATAAATATCGATATAAAATCATGATGCAAAATGGACGTATCAACTCCCCCAAGCTTAGACCTCGCTTGTCCTCAAGCGAAAAGCCGATAACAATAAATATGTCCTCATGTTTAGAGGTAGAGGCATCGATAAAAATAAAATACGGACATGAAGGCATCATGATTATTCTCATAACAACAACATATATATATATTGTCATATGATTACTTATGTTCAAGTGATGATCTATTCACAATGCAAAAGTATAAATCATAAACCTTATTGGGCTCCGACAAACTATAATCTCAGTCATTGAAGCAATTGCAATTTATCATAACATCGGAAAGAGTCTGTGTTAGAGCTAGAAAGCAAGTCCACATACTCAACTATCATTTAGTCCTTCATAATTGCTAACACTCACGCAATACTTGTGGTTATGAAGTTTTAATCGGACACAGAGAAAGATAGGGGCTTATAGTTTTGCCCCACAACCTTTTACCTCAAGGGTAATGTCAACAATAATAATTCATGCTCCCCTATATCCAATTAGATATATATATCATGTTCTTTCCAACATGCTAAGCTTTCCAAAGGATAAAATGAAAAAGGAAAGGTGAAGATTACCGTGACTCTTGCATAAGGTAGAAGATAATAATAAAAGATAGGCCCTTCGCAGAGGGAAGCAGAGGTTGCCATGCGCTTTTATGGTTGGATGCACAAAATCTCAATGCGGAAGAATGTCACTTTATATTGCCCCTTGTGATATGAACCTTTATTATGCAGTCCGTCGCTTTTATTACTTCCACATCACAAGATCGTATAAAGCTTATTTCTCCCACACCAATCAATCATACATATTTAGAGCAATTTTTATTGCTTTGCACCGATGACAACTTACTTGAAGGATCTTACTCAATCCGTAGGTAGATATGGTGGACTCTCATGGCAAAACTGGTTTAGGGATTTTGGAAGCACAAGTAGTATTTCTACTTGGTGCTGAGAATTTGGCTAGCATGAGGGGGAAAGGCAAGCTCAACAAGTTAGAGGATCCATGACAACATACTTTATCTCAGATATAAGAAAGACATAGCTCATTACGTTGTCTTCCTTGTCCAACATCAACTCTTTAGCATGTCATATTTTAATGAGTGCTCCCAATCATAACAGATGTCAATGATAATATATCTATATGTGAAAACCTCTCTTTCCTTATTACTTCCTATTAATTGCAACAATGACCCAATCTATGTCTGCCAACTCCCAACAACTTTTAATCATCATACTCTTTCTATGTGAAGTCATTACTCTCAATAAGATCAATATGAACTTTTTGTTTCTTTTTATTCTTTTCTTCTTTCTTTTATTCACCCAAGATCATGGAAAAATAATCAAGCCCTTGACTCAACACTAATCTTTATTATATATAGCTCACAGACTCTATTACAAAGAGAGATCATAAAGCAAACTCAGAACTAGATCATGCCATAAACTTTATTCTACTAGATCAAGATACTACTAATAGGATCGAACTAAGAAAAAATGGTAAAGATAGGAGTTGTGATTGTGATACGATACCGGGCACCTCCCCCAAGCTTGGCAGTTGCCAAGGGGAGTGCCCATACCCATGTGATTATATCTCCTTTGTCGGTGAAGAAGGTGGAGGTGACGGATAATTGCACATCGAGCGTAAGAGGTCCTCCAGCTTGAGAATAATGCCCTTGAGTGTGACAATATGCTCCTTCAACAAAATATTTTCTTGTGTGAGATACTTGTTTTGTATACGAGCTAACTCAATCATCTTGAAAGCTTCGATCTCAGTTGGGGTAAGAAGGTTATGATCAAGTTGAAGGATGTCTTTTGCTGCCGAAGCTTGATCCTCCGTGGCCTTCTTGATCCTTTCATCCTTGTTGACCCTCGTGGGTTCTTCCCTCTTCAGATCTATCTTCATTAGCCAAGCATCGTTGTCACCATTGTTGGAGGAGGGAGACGACATGATGCCTAGCCTGGAAAACCCTGACAGAAAACAGCTCGAAACAAGAACAAAGGAGATTTGCGTGATACAAGAGTCAAAACCTTCCGGAGGTTATATAATGAATTTTTACCGACCAAAATATGTATCGTGCAAGAAAACGGAGTCCGGAAGGCACACGAGGTGCTCACGAGGTAGGGGGCGCGCCCAGAGGGGTAGGGCACACCCACCACCCTCATGGGCACTCGTGTCCTTCCCGGACTGCTACTTATTTTTCTATTTTTCTAAATATTCCAAGACGGCAAAATATTGCCTTAAAAATTGTTTTGGAGTCGGTTTACTTACCGTACCACATACCTATTCCTTTTCGGAGTCTGAAACGTTCCGGAATGTGTCCCTTATGTATTCCTCCGGGGTTACGGTTTCAATAATATTGGTTTCAACATTTATGGGATTACTTGAGATATAATGTTTGATCCTTTGACCGTTTACCACCTTCGGATTTGTGCCTTCGAAGTTGTTGATATTTATGGCACCGGAACGATAGACCTCTTCGATAACGTAGGGGCCTTCCCATTTAGAGAGAAGTTTTCCTGCAAAAAATCTTAAACGAGAGTTTTATAGCAATACATAATCACCTACATTAAACTCGCGCTTTTGTATCCTTTTGTCATGCCATCTTTTAACTTTTTCTTTAAACAACTTGGCATTTTCATAAGCTTGGGTTCTCCATTCATCAAGTGAGCTAATATCAAATAACCTCTTCTCACCGGCAAGTTTAAAATCATAGTTGAGCTCTTTAATAGCCCAATATGCCTTATGTTCTAGTTCAAGAAGTAAGTGACATGCTTTTCCATAAACCATTTTATACGGAGACATACCCATAGGATTTTTATATGAAGTTCTATAAGCCCATAATGCATCGTCAAGTTTTTTGGACCAATTCTTTCTAGACCTATTAACAGTCTTTTGCAAAATTAATTTGAGCTCTCTATTGCTCAACTCTACATGACCACTAGACTGTGGGTGATAAGGGGATGCAATTCTATGATTAACATCATATTTAGCAAGCATTTTATGGAAGGCATCATGAATAAAGTGTGAACCACCATCAGTCATTAAATATCTAGGGACTCCAAACCTCGTAAAAATAACTTCCTTAAGCATTTTAATAGAAGTGTTATGATCAGCACTACTAGTTGGAATAGCTTCTTCCCACTTAGTAATGTAATCAACAAAAACTAAAATATGTGTGTATCCATTAGAGGCAAGAAAAGGTCCCATATAATCAAAGCCCCAAACATCAAACGTTTCAATAAAAAGAGAATAATTCATAGGAATTTCTTAACGTCTACTAATATTACCAATTCTTTGACATTCATCACAAGACAAGACAAACTTACGGGCATCCTTGAAGAGAGTAGGCCAATAAAAACCAGATTGCAATACCTTATGTGCAGTTCTATCTCCAGCGTGGTGTCCTCCATAAGCCTCGGAATGACACTTGCGTAGGATATGTTCCTGTTCATGCTCAGGTACACAACGTCTAATAACACCATCTACTCCTTCTTTATAAAGATGTGGGTCATCCCAAAAGTAATGTCTCAAGTCATAGAAAAACTTTTTCTTTTGCTGGTATGTGAAGCTAGATGGTATAAACTTAGCAACAATATAATTAGCATAATCAGCATACCATGGAATACTACGAGAAGTACTTATAACATTTAATTGTTCATCAGGAAAGCTATCATTAATAGGTAGTGGGTCATCAAGAACGTTCTCTAACCTAGACAAGTTGTCTGCAACGGGGTTCTCAGCTCCCTTTCTATCAACAATATGCAAATCAAATTCTTGTAGCAAGATAGCCCATCTAATAAGTCTAGGTTTAGCATCTTTCTTTTACATAAGGTATTTAATAGCAGCATGATCAGTGTGAATAGTTACTTTAGAATCAACAATATAAGGTCTGAACTTATCACAAGCAAATACAACTGCTAAAAGCTCTTTTTCAGTAGTAGCATAATTTCTATGAGCATTGTCTAGAGTCTTACTAGCATAATGAATAAAATTTAATTTCTTATCAACTCGTTGCCCTAGAACAGCACCTACAACATAATCACTAGCATCACACATAATTTCAAAGGGTAAATTCCAATCAGGTGGCTAAACAACAGGTGCAGAGACTAATGCTTTCTTAAGTATTTCAAATGCTTCTACACAATCATCATCAAAGACAAATGGTATATCTTTTTGCAATAAATTAGTCAGAGGCCGAGAAATTTTTGAGAAGTCCTTAATGAACCTCATGTAAAATCCGGCGTGACCAAGGAAACTTCTTATACCTTTGATGTCCTTGGGGCATGGCATCTTTTCAATCGCATCAACCTTGGCTTTATCAACTTCAATACCTCTTTCAGAAACTTTATGCCCCAAGACAATACCTTCATTAACCATAAAGTGGCACTTTTCCCAATTCAAGACAAGATTAGTTTCTTCACATCTCTGCAAAACTCGATCAAGATTTCTCAAGCAATCATCAAAAGAGGAACCATAGACGGAAAAATCGTCCATGAAAACCTCACAAATATTTTCACAAAACTCAGAGAATATAGCCATCATGCATCTTTGAAAGGTAGCAGGAGCATTACATAAACTAAAAGGCATACGTCTATAAGCAAAAGTACCAAAAGGGCATGTAAAAGTAGTCTTTGATTGATCTCTAGCCGACACAGGTATTTGAGAGAAACCAGAATAACCATCTAGAAAATAATAGTGTGTATGTTTGCATAACCTTTCTAGCATTTGATCAATAAAAGGTAAGGGGTAATGATCTTTCATAGTAGCTTTATTTAATTTGCGGAAATCAATTATCATCCTATAACCTGTGATAATTCTTTCCGGAATCAATTCATCTTTATCATTAGGAACAACAGTAATACCTCCCTTCTTAGGGACACAATGGACAGGACTTACCCACTGACTATCAGCAACGGGATAAATTATAACTGCCTCCAGAAGATTGAGTATTTCTTTTCTTACCACTTCTTTCATTTTAGGATTCGGACGTCATTGAGGATCACGAACTGGTTTGGCATCTGCTTCCAAATTTATTTTATGTTGACATAGAGTGGGACTAATGCCCTTAAGATCATCAAGAGTATATCCAATAGCAGCACGATGCTTCTTCAGAGTTTTCAATAATCTTTCTTCTTCATGCTCTGAAAGGTTAGCACTAATAATAACAGGATATATCTTCTTTTCATCAAGATAAGCATATTTAAGATTATCAGGCAAAGGTTTAAGCTCAAACACGGGATCACCCTTGGGTGGAGGAGGATCCCCTAAAATTTCAACAGGAAAATTGTGTTGCAGAATAGGTTCCTGTTTAAAGAATACTTCATCTATTTCCCTTCTTTCATTCATGAACATATCATTTTCATGGTCTAGCAAATAGTGTTCTAAAGGATCACTAGGAGGTACGGCAATAGAAGCAAGACCAATAATCTCATCCTTACTAGGTAATTCTTCCTCACGATGTTGTTTACTAAATTTAGAGAAATTAAACTCATGAACCATATCATCCAAGCCAATAGTAACAACATTCTTTTCACAATCTATCCTAGAATTAACAGTGTTCAAGAAGGGTCTACCAAATATAATGCGACAAAAGCTATCTTGCGGAGAAGTAAGAACAAGAAAATCAGCAGGATATTTAGTTTTCCCACACAAGACTTCAACGTCTCTAACAATTCCCATCGCTGAAATAGTATCTCTATTGGCAAGTTTAATTGTGACATCAATATCTTCTAATTCAGCAGGTGCAATTTCATGCTTGATTTCTTTATACAAGTCATAAGGTATAACACTAGCACTAGCACCCATATCACATAAGCCATGATAACAATGATCTCCTATTTTAACAGAAATAACAGGCACGCCTACCACAGGTCTATGTTTATCTTTAGCACAAGGTTTAGCAATTCTAGTAGTTTCACCTTCGAACTGAATAACATGCCCATCAATATTATCAGACAAGAGATCTTTAACAGTAGCAATATTAGGTTCTACTTTAACTTGCTCAGGAGGTGTATAAGTTCTAATATTGCTTTTACGAACAACAGTTGAAGCTTTAGCATGATCCTTTACTCTAACAGGGAAAGGTGGTTTCTCAACATAAGAAGTAGGAACAATAGGATCATTATAAGTGACAGTCTTTTCTTCAACTTTAATAGGTGCAGCTACTTTTACTTCTATGGGAGGATGATATGTAACCACTTCTCCTTAGGGAGATCAACATAAGTACCAAAAGATTCACAGAAAGAAGCTACTATCTCAGAGTCAAGTCCATATTTAGTGCCAAACTTACGGAAAATATCGGTGTCCATAAAAGATTTAACACAATCAAACTTAGGTGTCATACCTGACTCCTTACCTTCGTCGAGGTCCCAATCTTCAGAGTTGCGTTTAATTATATCCAATAAATTCCATATGAATTCAATAGTCTTCATCATAAAAGAGCCAGCACAAGAAGTATCGAGCATGGTTTGATTATTATGAGAAAGCCGAGCATAAAAACTTTGCATAATTATTTCTCTCGAGAGATCATGATTGGGGCATGAATATAACATTGATTTAAGCCCCCCCCCCCAAGCTTGAGCGATGCTTTCTCCTTCGCGAGGCTAGAAATTATATATATAATTGCGATCACGATGAACAAGATGCATAGGGTAATACTTTTGATGAAATTCCAATTTCAATCTTTTATAGTTCCATGATCTCATATCATCACATAGCCTATACCATATCAATGTGTCTCCCTTCAAAGATAAAGGGAAGACCTTCTTCTTAGCAACATCATCGGGTACACCTGCAAGCTTAAATAATCCACAAACTTCATCCACATATACTAAGTGCTCATCAGGATACTTTGTTCCATCTCCTGTAAAAGGTTTAGCTAGCAGTTTTTCCATCATACCCGAAGGAAATTCAAAAGGAGTTTCATTTTCAATAGGTTCAGTAGGTTGAGGAGCAACTATTTGCTCTACTGGACGGGGTGAAGATACCCCGAACAAGCCCCTCAGAGAATTACTTTCCATAGTAGCAAGTGACAGTAAATTTCAGCACACTATATAAATTTTTCCTTACCAAATTCCACCTACCAAAGGCGCTACACTCCCCGGCAACGGCGCCAGAGAAGAGTCTTGATGACCCACAAGTATAGGGGATCTATCGTAGTCCTTTCGATAAGTAAGAGTGTCAAACCCAACGAGGAGCAGAAGGAAATGATAAGCGGTTTTCAGCAAGGTATTCTCTGCAAGTACTAAAATAAGTGGTAACAGATAGTTTTGTGATAAGGTAAATTGTAACGAGCAACAAGTAACAAAGGTAAATAAAGTGCAGCAAGGTGGCCTAATCCTTTTTTTAGCAAAGGACGAGCCGGAACAAACTCTTATAATAGGAAAAGCGCTCCCGAGGACACATGGGAATATCGTCAAGCTAGTTTTCATCACGTTCATATGATTTGTGTTCGATACTTTGATAATTTGATATGTGGGTGGACCGGTGCTTGGGTGCTGTTCTTACTTGAACAAGCATCCCACTTATGATTAACCTCTATTGCAAGCATCCGCAACTACAACAAAAGTATTAAAGTAAACCTAACCATAGCATGAAACATGTGGATCCTAAGCAGGCCCTTACGAAGCAACACATAAACTAGGGTTTAAGCTTCTGTCACTCTAGCAACCCATCATCTACTTATTACTTCCCAGTGCCTTCCTCTAGGCCCAAATAATGGTGAAGTGTTATGTAGTCGATGTTCACATAACACCACTAGAGGCTAGACAACATACATCTTATCAAAATATCAAACGAATACCAAATTCACATGACTACTAATAGCAAGACTTCTCCCTTGTCCTCAGGAACAAACGTAATTACTCACAAAGCATATTCATGTTCATAATCAGAGGGATAATAATATGCATATAGGATCTGAACATATGATCTTCCACCAAATAAACCAACTAGCATCAACTACAAGGAGTAATCAACACTACTAGCAACCTACTAGCACCAATCCCGAACTTTGAGACATGAATTGGATACAAGAGATGAACTAGGGTTAGGAGATGAGATGGTGATGGTGAAGATGTTCATGGAGATTGCCCTCTCCCGATGAGAGGAGTGTTGGTGATAACGATGGTGATGATTTCCCCCTCCCGGAGGGAAGTATCCCCGGCAGAACAGCTCTGCCGGAGCTCTTGATTGGTTCTGCCAAGGTTCCGCCTCGTGGCGGCGGAGTCTCGTCCCGAAAAGTTCCTTCTCTTTTTTTCTCATCGAAAGACTTCATATAGGAGAAGATGGGTGTCGGAGAGCCACCAGGGGGCCCACGAGGTAGGGGCGCGCCCTAGGAGGGGGGCGCGCCCCCCACTCTCGTGAGCAGGGTGTGGGCCCCCTGGCCTTCATCTTTGGCGAGGATTTTTCTTTATTTATTTTAAGATGTTCCGTGGAGTTTCAGGACTTTTGGAGTTGCGCAAAATAGGTCTCTAATATTTGCTCCTTTTCCAGCCCAGAATTCCAGCTGCCGGCATTCTCCCTCCTTATGTAAACCTTGTAAAATAAGAGAGAATAGCCATAAGTATTATGACATAAAGTGAAATAACAGTCCATAATGCAATAAATATCGATATAAAAGCATGATGCAAAATGGACGTATCAAGCACCAAGGCGGTGGACGACGGCGAGGCCTAGGAAGGGGACGACGCGGAGCCAGGGAATACGCGGTAGTGGATGCCCACGCGGAGAGGAGTACAAGGGTTCACTGGTTCGGCTGCGGCGTGAGGCTGCCGTCGCCGCAGAATAACAGGGGTGTGGGTGAGTAGAGGGATACCCTGGGCCAGCGGTGGGAGTAGTAGGGGGCGGTGAGGCCTCCACGGCATCACAGCCGGCCATGAGATGCAGGAGCACGCGGCATCACCGGCGCTGCTTTGGGCGGCTGGAGCAAGAAGACCAGAGGTTGAAGAAGCACTATGGCCGTTGGATGGACGTCGTACGGTCACTGGAGCTAGAATCATTCATATTGACTAAGTTGACAAAGCCCTCCATCCTCGTCAACTTAGTAGGCCCACAAGTCAGCCACCCACTATGGCAGTTCCGGCAGCGCTGGGGGAAGAAGACGAGAGATTGAAGAAGAATGCCGGCCGTTGGATGTAAATCCAACGCCTTCTTAGGCTTCGACCTACTGGCCCAGATGTCAGCCAGTCCATTTGTTTTTTAGTCCATTTGGTGGGCTGGGTGAAACAATGATGTAGCATATATGCAGCCCATTTAAATCCCATTTGCATTTTTCTCGAAATCCGTGGACTTGCTGGGCTTGGTGAAAATATCATGTTGGGCTAGACGGAGAAATGTTATAAAAACATAAACACATGATTGCACGTCAGTAAAATCTTTGCAAGCTTATGTACGCAATCACTAGGAGTTAACTTGCCAAGTTATATATAAACAATTATTATTATTATTTTGTAAGAACTTTCAACTTACGAAATAAAATATCATTTTAATTTGATGAGTTAATAGTACGTGGGGTATTATTATTTTTTAGGCTAGACATGGGACAGTTGAGTTGGTTCTAGGGGAAAGTACTGGGAGAAAACTCAGTTTACATCGAAAAAGAAAGTGGGAGAAAATTCAGAGACCTGCTGGGTCCACCTGAGGAGGGGAATATATTGGGAGGAAGGAGATTCAAAGCATGGCAGCCGAGTGAACTAGTTTTTTTACGGACAAGTGAACTAGTTTACATACATAAGCAAATAGCCACTAAAAAAGCAACCAGGTTAATGGGTTCTTAAAAGAAATATTTCGGACAAAATAGATAATTACGACACATAGGCTAATGCATGAAACACTCAGATGATGAAGGTGCTTATAAATAGATAAAGTACAACATCTAGACCTTCCTTGCACGCTTGATCATGACGCTGCGGATGTCCGTGTACTCGTCGGTTACGGGAAGCAGACACGCCCTCATGTCCAAGATCCGCCTGTACATGTCGTAGCATGCGTATGCGTCCTTGGCCGTGTAGGTTATGTAGGCTAGATTCAGAGGTACCTCCCACGTGTTCAGGTTGTCTTCTTTCATGTTGGCGTATCAGGGGTCGATGATGGTCTCAGCGAGGTCAACCACGGAGTCCTTCTCCTGCCCGTTGCTGATGATCTTGTATTGTTTCTGGATGTCGACAAGCTTGTTGCACCAGATGGCCAAATCATCGCGTTCTTCCTTCTCTCCACTGTAGCGAAGGTGCAGTCGGCACTGCCGATGAAACGGGCGAATGCTCCAGAACCTGGTGCAGCCATAGGACTGAGGCGAGGCAGAGCTTCACCGAGTCCGTATCGTTGGTGTACATCACATTCAACTTGGTGCGGCCATAGGACTGAACGGCGAACTCAAAGGGGAACTCCTTGCTGAAGTCCATATCCAGTAGGCTTACCCCTCGGATCGCCATTGGAGTCTCTTCGAGTGAACGAGTGTGTAGGCGGCGGCAGTAGTTCGTTTTTCAGCTCTTGGGGAACTGGATTCAACAATAAGCTGAGTGTGTATAGGCGACAACAGTTACTACCCCTCCCTCGTCCGCTGCACGCTCGGCAGAAGATGCACCCTCGGCCACACGTCGGTTCACGAGCGGGTCTGTATTGGTACTGTAATAACAGGAGTTAGTGGTCACTTTACTTAAATTTAATTAGCTTTAATAGAAATTTATACTTAAAACAAGCAATGCATTCACTCGTTCTATCAGTGCCACAGGATCAACATGCACAACAATTAGAATTATTATTCTCAGGACGCACACAATCAGCACATTTGTCGCACTTTCACAAAGATAATACTACCAAGTTTGAACTGTTTGTTATGGTTGTTGTCCTCTGCATCATCATGCCGTGTTTCCCAGCTTGCAAGATTCAGAACCAAGAAATAAGATCCAAATAATAAGTACAACAAAGATGCCTACACATCTCATTGATTCCCAGCTTGCAAGATTCAGAACCAACAAATAAGATTCAAATAATAAGTACAACAAAGATGCCTACACATCTCACTGATTCCCAGCTTGCCAGATTCAGAACCAACCCATTAGAGCCTTTTGATAAAGTGAATATCGGGATTAAATCCATCTTGGCTAGCCATGTCATACAATCGAAGAACTTGGCGAATGCTCTTGACCGTCACAACATCTGTAGTTGAGTATTCATGTTTGCACAGCATGTTTGGACAGCACAAACAAGGAGACAGGAGAGCATGATTTCACTTTAATAGAGGCCTCCTTGAACTCAACCTCCAGCTCTTGGATGAGGTCTGCCTGGAGTTCCATGATTCAATTCATGCGCCTTTTTCTGCAGTTCACCTGAAATGAAGCAAAGATTGCATCATTCAGCTAGCAAGAAGTACTTGCTCTTGTGAGCTGGCAGGTTCTTCTTTAGTAGTTGCACTAAAATTGAGGAACATTAAGGTTGGCTGTCCGGCTCATGTAAGGTGCAACTATAATTTTCTTATCCTTTTGTGTAGTTCCACTAAAATAAAGTGCCATTGTGGTGACAGTGACGGCTCCATCTTGTAAAGGCTAATAAAATGTTGCACGAGATTACCAGCAGAACTTGACGGAGATTTTGGAAACTCCAATCACCATTTTGTGTAGTTCCACCAAAATTGAGAGATGTTGCCCACGTGACATTTTAGTTGAACTGCACAAGACACTCATTCCAAAAAAAAGTGTTTTGTGCAGTTCACCAAAAGGTCACAATAGCAACAAGGTGAAATGGATATCCCTATCTGCACAAAAAGATAGAAAGTAAACAGTTGCTCATCAATAAGAATATACGAAACATATACAAAATGAAAAGAAGCATCTTAATTATGTTCATGGCAATCACGCAAGGACAGTAGAAATTTTAAAACGTCAGCAATGCTTCATGTTACCAGAAGCATTACGATCAACAATGAGATTCCTCAAATATGGGATTACTTTAATGGTGGCATTGCTTGTTACCAGACATAGTAAATCAACAGCAGCTAAAGAGTTGGTTTAAGGGCATGGGACCGTGGGGACACCAGGACACTCAGCAGCGTAAAGGAGCAACTTACTTATCATACTGGGGAAAACAGCATGAGTGCCATTGTACTATGTGAGGGCAGCAAATCTAATCCTAGAGACCTTGTACTATGTGAGGGCAGAAAATCTAATCCTGGAGACCTTTTACTATGTGAGGGTAGCAAATCTAATCTTGGAGACCTTTTACTATGTGAAGGCAGAAAATCTAATCATGAGACCTTTTACTATGTGAGGGCAGCAAATCTAATCCTGGAGACCTTTTACTATGTGATGGCAGCAAATCTAATCCTGGACATACTCTGTTGACTTGTCCACCAGCCGCCACTTTCTATCCTTTTTTCAACCAATAATAGATCTGTTCCTTATCCAGTTTGTACTGTGTTTTCCCATTATTTCCCTTTTCAACCAAGAGACCGGTTGGGTATCCGGTCTCTACTACTTTCACCATATTATTTCCTCTTTGAATCAAGTCCTAGATTCATGCTACAACTTTCCCCCCTTTCTTCGTTGTTTGAACAAAGCCTAGATTCCAATGCATGAAGTAGCTTTACCTCTAATAATACTAAAAATTTAGGTGGCTTTGGAAGAGCTGATGGGAGTAGAAAAAGATGAACATGCAGACACGTGGGGAGCTGGGGCAGTAGAGCAAGGCCGCTTTCAAAGAACTTATACCTGAGGGCCGCCGGGATGTCGGCGGCGGCAGGTCAGATCTGCAGACAATACGGCAGGGAGGAAGAAGGGTCGGAGGACCTCCCGAGCCGGCCATGTGTCAGAGAGAACGGCACGGGCAGAGGATCAGGCCCTTCCGGCAGCTGTGGGTTTCCTCCCTCGGCAGCGATGACCACGTGAACGATGCTCCTTTTAGTCCTCTACACACACCGGCCAAAGGGATCCGACCGGATCTGTGACCAGCGGTGAGCAGAGATAAAATGTCACTACCGCTGTCTTGTTTATATCTGGAGAGGATGAGAGAATGAAGAGAGCAACCCTAGTAAAGCAAGCGCTCAAGCCCCTGCATCCATATATAGTGGAGTGATTACCTTTTTCTCTCCACAACAAGCGTTTCAATTTGTGTATGTGGCATTAAAGAAAAGAAACTCTCTATTTAAGGTGACTACTATACAACTCCTACTTACTACTACTAGTACTACAGTATTGTTCACTTGTGCTCCCCGCCCCTCCATTCATTGAACAACCCCACGGGTGAATAAACATACAGTAAGTATTGTATTTATATAGAACGAACAAGCTCGAACTATTTTCACGTAGTTAAAAGTTGAGGGCGGGGCTTATCCCGGGCAGTACGCGCGGCAGTTTTCGGGTAGGGCCAGAAGACTATTTTAAATTTTTTTTAAACTTCAAGACGGCCACATAGCATGGAGCTGACCCCAACGATTTTAAGCTTACAGGCATAGTACATGCTATCCTAGACTACTCTACACATGAAACTACCACACGAGCGTCTGGACTGCGCTTGGCTCTTCGCCTCTTCCGGAAGTCGAACAATGATGGAATACTACTGCACTGGAGGAGTACTACAGTACGCTTCTGGCCATCTGACACCGATTGAACTGCTGCATGTCCACCGCGTGCGGGAGGGAGAGTGTGTAGCAAAAGCTTCTCCTAGTCTTGCCAGCCACCACGCTGATGGGCGAGGGAGGGACGCTCCTGCCTTTGCATGTATGACAGGTGGGCCCGACAGGTGTGTGGCCAACCTGTCATACAGCCAAAGGTAGGTGCAGTTAAGTCCGCGAGGGAGAGGATAATCAAACTTCTCATTGATGTACGAGTTGACGCGACACATCAAAGCACTGCACTCGATATATTTCAATAATTTGCATGTGTGACTCCCAGATGCAGAGGCCGGGGGTCATCATCCTCCTTTTCGAGAAAAAACAGACGCATGTGTGAGAGGACGAGTGTGTGCATGCACCTCTTCTCTTCTTGTATAACGTCTACTAAACTCAGAGTACAAGTTTTTGTGGGTGGCACGATGGTGCGTGCGAGAAGTCCCGAGAGATAAGTTTAATGTGTCTGAAAAAAAGACTAGCCTAGAGCTCGCCACACGGCTATTCCTATCGAACGCCCCATTAACCGTAAGATATGTATACGACGGTGCCAGTTATTGCATGTACACAGCAGTACTCCCTCCTTTCCGGTTTATAGGGCTTAATTCAAAAATCCCACCAACCAAGATGGTGAGTGGTGGAATATTTTTTGTACTTTGCAAAAGCACCTAATTAATGCTCTTGTTTTTCTCAAAAAATTATGTTTATCAATGCATTAATTGCAATGCATGCATGCATAAAGTACATGCATTGGTCAATTTTCTCTTAATACTTGCATGCAATGATTTAATGCACCTTGGAATCTGAACATGAGTTGGGGAACAACCAAATTGAGCCTTATAAAATGGAAAAACTAAAATTTTGAGATAAGCCCTATAAAACCGGAAAGGAGAGAGTAGAAAAAGAAGTACTCCATCCGGGAATAGTGCCGCACTTTGAAACTAGAACCGTCAATAAATTTTGAGCTTGCGTCTCGTCACATTCCAAATTACTCCATGCTATATTGAATTGCAAACCTGTTCACACCGATCACAACCTAAACGGTTTCCCACTTAGGACCATATTAGTACTTGGTTATAAATACTAGTATGCCAAGGTGACTGCACATTCCTCCTCAACTCCTCATCCACAAAAACAAACAAGTCATTCAGCATCCTTCACTTGCGTCTGCCTTGGCCAGCATGAGTTCTGGGTCGAGAGATTGCCACCAGGGAGAGGCAAGCATGGAAGCGGAAGCATGAGAGATGGCCCGCCTCGCTGCGAGAGCAGCCGACATCTCCCGCCACGCGGAAGTAGCAGCACAGAGGTCCCGCCACGCCGCTGAAGCAACACGGAGGTCCCGCCGCGCCGTCGATGCAGCAGACTGGTCCGGCCGCGCTGCGGAAGAAGCAGAGATGTCCCGCCGTGCCACGAATGCAGCAGAGATGTCCCGCCGCGCCGCGGCGGCCTGGGAAAATTTCTTGCGGGCAGGCGACGACTATTACAGGCGCATGCATGCGATCGTCCATAGCCAGATGGATCAGATCTCCGGCTGGGTGAGGTTGCAGGACGACATGAAAGCCTCGTTTGAATAGGCTACCGGTGTCATCCGACAACTAAGGGAGGGCAATGAGAGGCTCCGGGCGGAGCGCGACCTGCTCAGGGAGAAGATCATCCAAAGTGCAGACCAGTAGGAGGAGACCAGTGCCTTGTTGAAGAGGACTGGCGTCATCGTCAAGAAACTTATGGACGAGAATGACATGCTCCGCAACGAGCGCCAAAGGCTGGTGGAGGAATCCGTGGATGTTCTCAAGCAGTGCCTTGAGGACACGAAAGAGCTCATCGCCGCTCGCCGCGGAGACTCGTTTCCTGGTTTCTTTTGATGTAATAATCAGTTTAGGATGTGGATTGTGTCATCGGTTGTGAAATGTTGGGTTCTAGTGCGGATGTTTGGCCTTTGTTGGCCTCTTGGGATGTCGCAATTTCAATCTGGTAGCTTTTAGTCCTTCATGTTAGGCTGGAGTTGTGCTGAACTTCTTGTGAATTGTGGTGGTTTTCAGTAATGAAAATCGGAAGGGGCAAGCCCTTCTTTGATCAAAAAAAATTAATCGTCCTTATATATTCATCAGTCTTGCTATAAGTCGCAGTAGATGCTATATAGGTCCATCAGATCTTACATCAAGATCCGTGTTTTCATATTTTCTTTTTTCTCTCTTAAATCTCAGTCGAGTGAGACATAGCCACGCCATTAAACAGAGGCTCGGGCGCCATTAATGGAGACCTTGGGAGAGAGGTGGACGGTGGATGGAGGTCAAAGGGCTCTCCTCCCGATAAGCACGCGCATGGGTCTAATCACACGCCTCTCGTACTCAAATAGCTACCCTGCACGGCGCCTCCACGCTAATAAAAAATGGGGACGCGTGGCGGCACGTAAATGGTACTAGTAAGTAGAACACCCACGTTTTCAATAATACTTGTGTTTCCGATTGTAAGGTGACAGCACTTGTTCCAAAATGACTTTGTTGATTATTAATGTGTGCGCCTTTGCAAATCGGACTGCAAATTTACCATAGCATGTTGGTGCCATGTCATGGCACCAAGCCAAGTTTCATTACTTTCATGCGTGTTTTGGATTTACAGGAATTAAAAAACTAAGTTTCTCAATGTTTCCAACCCAGCCACGACGCCGAGAATTTTGAATTTCATTCCCATTTCTTGCATGGAACCTAGAAATTTACCCGAGGACACACATGTGATTTTTCAACCAACTTTGGAGCACTAGAACATGTTCTTGTATTTCAAATTTGAATTATGCACACAAAGGTGACACGTTCCCTCCCAGAACCACGAGCCTTCTTGAGAGAAGCTTATACCAAAATTTGTTCCTATTCTGCCAATTTTTTTACCACGGCATGGTACTACCATGACATGACACCATGCCAAGTTTCATGATTTTAAAACCAAGTTTCTCAATGTTCTCGACCGAGCCACGATGCCCAGATGTTTGAATTTTATTCTCATTTTTTGCATGGGACCTACTCCCTCCTTCCATCTATATAGGGCCTAATGTGTTTTTTAAGACAGCCTTTGACTATTGACAAGATTAATAGCACATGAGATATATACTATGAAAATTATATTATTGAAAGCTCCTTTGACATACAAATTTGAAGGTATGCTTTGTGTAAGTTGCATGTCATATATTATTGCTCTAACGTTTGGTCAAAGTTAGCCTCGAAAAACACATTAGGACCTATATAGATGGAAGGAGGGAGTAGAAATTCACCCGAGGACACAAATGTGATTTTTTTCAACCAACTTTGGTGCAGGGGAGCATGTGCTTATAATTCAAATTTGAATTATGCAAATTAAATGACCAAAAACTCAATTAATGTGTAAATAAGGCCAAACGAAGCCGGAATAATTCCAAAATTTAATAGGGCACTCATGTAGTTCTATGTTGCCTTTGTAAATAAACTCAAGGGGGACAACGTATATCGTTTCGCACTCAAAGGTGGCACGTTCCCTCTCAGAACCACGAGCCTTCTTGAGAGAAGCTTCGGTTTGCAAAAGCTTATACCAAAATCTGTTCCTATTCGGCCAATTTTTTTACCACAACATGGTAGTACCATGACATGACATCCATGCCACGTTTCATGATTTTCAGACGTGTTTTGGATTTACAAGAATTTTAAAACCAAGTCTGAGCCATGATGCCCAGATGTTTTAATTTTATTCCCATTTCTTGCATGGGACCTAGAAATTCACCCGGGGACACAAATGTGATTTTTCAACCAACTTTGGTGCACGAAAGCATGTGCTTGTAGTTCAAATTTGACTTATGCACATTAAATGACCAGAAACTCAATTAATGTATAAAAAATGACAAACGAACCCGGAATAATTCCAAAATTTAATAGGGCACTAATGTAGTTCTATGTTGCCTTTGTGGTTCTCTCAACCAAAAATGACAAACGAACCCGGAATAATTCCAAAACTTGTCCCAATTCAGTCAAAAATTATACGTATGAAAACAGGGTTTAGATTATCCCAAACATCTCGCTACCTAGACCCATAATGTACTATGATTTGAATTCAACATAAAATGGATACAAATATTTGAATTGGAGAGTGTATGGTACATGTAGTTCATAGTGAAATATGATTACTACTATATGTATGTTTTTTGTTATCAAGATAATATTTAAATTATTGTATAACTTGACAACAATCGTATTCAAATAAGGAAAATTGATTCAAATTTAGTCCATATGGTAGACGACAATATATATGTTCACATGGTGGAGTAAAATGTTCATATATGATGGAAGATCAAAATGTACGACTACATCAATTATAAACCGCAAGGTCACCTAATGATACATTCGAATTCAACATAACGTGGATTCAAAAATTGAAATTCGAGATCATGGCATTTGTAATCATATAAAAAGGGACTTTACTCTTTCTTTGGTGGGAATTGATTTGTTTTTTGTTGTTGTTGAGGGAAGTGCGAATCGATTAGGTACTGTGCAGGGTAATCTTGTTCTCCCGATTTTTTTACATTTTTCTTGTAGTTTTTTCAATGGCATCTATAGCAATATAGTAAAGGGGGACATGACTCTCTTGTGTCTTGTATGAATTGTTTTTTTACACGTTAAGTTTGTTCTGCCGAACAAGGAATCCGCACCTTGTTATCCCGAAATTTTCAAGCTCAAGTATCTTTTGTCTCACCTGCTTTGAAACTCCCGCTTCTTCAACCCATGCCGCGCCTTGTTATCCTGAAATTTGGACGCGCGCGAGAATTCCCTCCTCATCCGAAATCGCTCCTGCAGCCCAGACACACGAAATCCCCCTTCTACCCCTCAGCCGGAAATGAAGCTCCATGTCGCGGTGTCAAAACCGGTGGGGGTACGCTGGTAACTTACCCTACATTTCGGACAAGCACATCCCTAAGCTTTGCTCCCCTCCCCCTTCGCCCCCCATTCGTACACCGAGGCCGCCAAAACCACGAAACCCGACGCTCCTCCGTCGGCCTCCCGACCGCCGCCCAGCCAGAGACTCTTCCCCGACTACGTCGTCAACCGCAACAGCTCGCCATCCCTCATCCACCGCACCAGATGAGGATCCGTTGTCGATCTCGTCGTCCCGCCGGATCAGCCGCCCCGTCCTCCACCTCCAAGGAGCTACCCCAATGTTCGCCTCGTCTATCGCGCCAGCTCAATCCCCACAGCGCCGTCTTGACCTACCCCACCAGAACCGCAGCACCCTCATGAATTCCTCCGATGAAGCTGAGGCCAACTCGGTGCTACCAAGGAGGCTCTGCACTCACCACTGCATTTTATCTTTTATTCGATCTCACGGGGCTGCCGGTGCTCGATACCGAGCAGACATGGCGTGTCTCCATCGACGGCACCGTCGCCGACCACATCATCCACAGCGTCTCTCCCCCATGTCGTTGCTTCCTCGGCGGTGACTTCCACAACGGCACTAGCTGCAACTGCTCCGGCTCTCACTCGCGTTGCGGCTCTGTTCTTGCTTTCGGTCGTGCTGCTGCACTACTCTTGCTTTCGTTCGTGCTGCTGCTCTGCTCTTGCTCTCGCTTGCGCTGCTGCTGTTTCTGCACGACCTCTGGCAGCTACAGGAGTTGCTGCTTTAGCACTCGCTCGCGGTGCTACTGCACGACTTGCTCTCTGCTAGTGCGTTCCCTGCTCGAGCGTCTGCTGACTTAGATCACTGCTTCTCTGCTACTAGTGCTCGAACGCCCTAAACATCTATTGCAATGCTCTGTTACTAGTTCAATCAGTTTCAACAGTAAAATTCAGTTTCGATTGTGAAGTTCATTTTCTTCAGTTAAGTTCAGAGTGAACAATACTTACAGCATCTGTCGGAGTGGCCGTGGCGCGGCTGATGCGTTTTACATCTAGCACTTTTTGGTGATGTATTTTACATCATCTATTGCAGATGATATTAGGGTCCCACTTCAGATTAACGTTGTCTGTCTTGTCATGCTTCAGCCTCGTCGCCGTACACCTTAGCGGAGCTGCTCCAACGACGGAACCGTCCATCATAGCGGAGCAGTACCCTCGGTGCCGTTTCCAGAGGCCTCGGATCTTCTTCCCCGCCTCCGACAGTCACACCAGCATCATCACCATCCTCCACATCCAACCCAATGATGCTGAGGTCCACAAGGCTATGCCAAAGATTTTGTACACTCGTCGCATCACTTTGTTTCTCCATTCCTCTATTCTTCCAATTCATGTGAGCCAAACACCCAGGTTGACTGAATCCTATGTTTCCAAATGCTCTGTTTTGCACGTGCATTCCTATCCTATTCCTGTGTTTTTCCTGTCCCTGCGTTTATAGAATCCTCCAATTCTAAGGAGCCCTTACAGATTTACTTCATTTTCAGATAGGCATCAAAGAAAACTCTGTGTGTTATGTCCTGCTCCTGCCGTGCTGTCATCCACCCCACCTGAGGTGCACCATCGACAGAAGCATTCACTACAGCAGAGATCCCCCCCCCCTGTAGACTTCCTTTCGCTGCCTCATATCATCTTGCCCGTTGCTGGCTACCACGCCAACTGCATTACCATCATCAACTGAGCAGATGAACCTGAGGACTACACAGTTTCGGAAGAGAGGTCGCAGTCTTTCATGTTTGCTTACGTTATACATCGGTTATTACTACCTGCTACTTTATCGTTCAATATTGAGTTTTGAATTGCCCATGGGTCTCATATCGATCCAGCAACAAATAGTATCTGTCTACTATCTGGTTCATCTGGGGTCTTCTATGTGGTTCATGTTGGGTGGGCAACAAACAATAGATGATCCATTGTCTATGTTTTTAAACTGAAGCTATAATCTACCTTTATCATTAGTTTTGGATCCATCCACTCGTTTGCTACCATCTATCTTGATTTTTGCATGCACCCCTTAGGCCTTACAAAATCTAACTATTTTTTTTATTATGCATGTCAGATATTGTACACAATCGTACTGAACATGTAGAGAAAAAGAGAAGACCGTTGCGTGCGAATATAATGTCATGCAGACACCGCTCCATGGTGGGCGAAGTGCCCCCCCCCCTCCTGCATTTCCAGATTGTATTCCAGAGGAAGATAACTGTTCAGATGGAAATTCAGAAGAAGACGACCACGCCTTTTTACCACCTGAGGTGTTTGCTCTAACCTGGCATGCTGATGTTGGTCATATCATGCATATGGCGCCTTGCATTGCTTACATTATACATCTTGTATGTCATTAGCTTAGTTTAGATTTGCTTTGTGTGAATGCCACCTGTTTGGTTTCTATATCATACTCCCACCATTCCTAAATATTTGTCTTTTTAGAGACTTCAACAAGTGACTACATACGGAACAAAATGAGTGAATCTACACTATAAAATATGTCTATATACATTCGTATGTGGTAGTCCATTTGAAATCTCTAAAAAGACAAATATTTAGGAACGGAGGGAGTATATGGAAATTATGCAATGCCATCTTCTTTAGCCAGGCATCATATACATGAATCATGCAATGCCATCCTGTTTAGCCAGTCATCGTATATGTGAATTGTATCGTGCCATATTTTTCCATAATGTATTCCATTTGTCAACAATGTTTATACATTCATCTACTCTTCTTGTGCATCAGCCATTTGAGTCGGTCATGGGAAAATCTGGAGTGAAACAAGGTCTTCTGAGCAGTCAGTGCTACCTATCGATGCAGATTTCTTGCTGGTTACATATAGCTCCTCGGAGGAGGATTCAGAGAGAGATGACCAGTCGTATTCCCCCCCGTGGTGCATGCTCTAACTTGGCTAGGTTATATTGCTCATATCATGCATATAGTGTCTTGCATTGCCATGCCATCTTCTTAGATTAGACATGCTTTGTGTGAATGCCTCATGTTTGCTTTCTATATCAGATATGTGAATTATGCAATGCCATGTTTTTCAGCCAGTTATCATATATGTGAATTATGCACCGCCATGGAGCCAGGCATCATATATGTGAATTATCTCATGCCATCTTTTTTTCATTACGTATTCCATATGTCGACAATCTGTGTATATTGAACTACTCTTCATGTGTATCAGCCATTTGAGCTGGTTATGGAAAAATCTGGGGTGAAAGCAAGGTCTTCAGAGCAGGCAATGGTACCTATTGAAGCATATATCTCGATGGTTATAGGGAGCTCCTCAGAGGAGGATTCAGAGACAGATGACCAATCCTATATCCCACCTGAGGTGTATGCTCTAAGTTGCAATGTTTATATTTCTCATATGATGCATATGGTGTCTTGCATTGTTTAGTTTAGACATCATATGCACAATATTGAATTCTATCTGCTTAGTTTAGAGATCATACATGCGAGTGCCAGCAGCTTAGTATATGAATCAATTATGTCAATTGTATCATGCCATCCTATATACTTAGACAACATGTCTGTGAATTATTTCATCCCAACCTATTTTAGAAAGACATCATATAGTTTTGTCATGTCATCCTGTTTAGGTATTCATCATATGTTGAATTATGCCATTATATCATGTTAAGTTATCCATAATATATCTGAAACTGTGTCATGCTATCCTGTTTAGTTAGGCATCATATATGTGAAATTGTGTCATGCTGTCCTGTTTGGTTAGACAACATATATGTGAATTACCACATCTGTCTATCATACAATGTCTGTACGTTCAATTTCTTTTCTTGTTTATCAGCCATTTGAATTGGAGGGGGTGATGGCAGTATCTAAGGGAGAAAAAACCCATTCTTCACAAAAGACAGTGCGACCCGTCGATGCAGATAGAACCATGGTTGTACTGGCCCACAAACTAGCCCTACCACACATAATAGAGACTCTTCCAGATTGCACACTTACACCGTTGGGCAGAGAACCAGCTACAACCCATCTAACCGCAACCCCAGCGGATAGTGACCCACTTATAGATGACAAAGCACCATGTCCACCACAGAGTACCCCCACACAAGCAGTTTGTAAAGCTACTGCAGTGCCCAAAGCACGAAGACCATCACTTCTAACCCAAACTCCACGTTTAAAGCAGAAGAGCAACTGTTCTCAGGTCAGATTCCGTAGCTATGGTCCACACTCCTTTGCTGTTGCATCACTGTATTTACTCATACCAACTACTTTCGAATTTGAAGGATCCAATTGAAACTCCAATGGCGCAACAGGTATGTTTTAAACCTATTTCTTTAACTGGATTGCTGTTCTAACTTCTTGCTCTATGTTGATTTCAGTTTAAGTTGTATAAACAGTTATGTTCTCATGTGATGCACATTACAAGTGCTGCCAATGCTGTGTAGTTTCTCACACTTATATTCTGTCTATGCTGCTGTGTCTTAAAAATATATGAGTTGAACTGCGTCTCTATCTTGATTAGGGGACATAAACTAGAATGATATGGACAATACAGTGACCATAGTACATAGATATATGTTTGTTTCATGTTGTTATCCTGTCCACCTTACTACTGAACCGGTTTACCAAAATGAGTTTCGTATACTACAAGATAAACATGTGATGTGTCTGCTTGTTTCTCTTGTAGTATGCAAACAGAATATTGGAGAAGAGCACCCCACTATGAAATGGTAGAGAAAGTAATGTAGATAAGGTTCAAGATAGTGAGACAACCCTGTTGGTCTCCAAGAAAGGTGATAAAAACGATCTTGTAGACAGTGAGAAAACCCCACAGTCCTGCGTTGATGTAGTGTTCGAGTTACTGTCCAGTACCGCTGGCACAAGCTCTTCGAACTTGCTGCCTGAATCACTTCGGCTCCTTCAGTCTCAGCTACAAGCTGAAAGGCATCAGTCAGCTGTGCTGTGGCAAGAAGCCGAAGGACTGAGGAAGTCCCTGCATAATTCATATGTGTACTTTCTTTTGCAACAGCAAGCGCTGGAGGATTTAAGCACCAAACAAGAGAAAGTTAATAAGCTTGCTAAGCATCTTGCCAGCATTATGGGTACCCAAGATATTGTTTCTTGAACTCTTCTGAAGTGGTTTCAGTTCTGGACTTGTTTTGCTTCAGTGTTTATATGCTGCTTTGTTCCCTATATTTGCACTGGTGGCGAACTTTGATGCCCAGTGGATGTAATATGTGTAATAGCTGTGATAGCCTAGCATAAGTTGCTTACTTATTTATTTCCTTGTTGTCTTGTTTATTTGTTTGCTTGTAGTCAGTGCAGTTCTTTTTCCGTGGTTTGCTAGTGGCTGCAATAACCTATTTTTTAAAACTAGGCCACAATAACCATGGGCTAATATTTACTATAGTGACACTGGGCCTCCTACGGGCCGTAGAAACAATGGGCCTTCTACGGGCCGTAGAAATAGTAGGCCTTCTACGGGCCGTAGAAACAATGGGCCTTCTACGGGTCGTATCATCAATGGGCCTTATACGGGCCGTATGATCGATTGGCCAAACATGGGCCGATAACAGGCCGCATTATGGCCGTAAACGGGCTAGAGTTGGAATCGTTCATTCATGGGCCGACCATAACGGGCCATCGTTAATAGGCCGTATTTGATGACGCTATGAACACGGCCCAACGTATTAACGGACCAGAAACGGGCCGACTGTAACCATGGGCTGAATTTGGCCCACAAGCAGAAAATAACAGTAACGGGTCGTAAGTAAACGAATGCTGGAAATGAGCCCAAGAATAAATGGGCTCTGAGAAGGCCGAAAGATAACATGGGCTGGAAGCGGCCCAACGGAATAACGGGACGTTAATGGGTATAAAGTGATACACTGTTCATTACGGGCCAGTTTCACCACGGGCCGTTAATGGGTGTAAAGTGATACACTGTTAATTACGGGCCAGTTTCACCACGGGCCGTTAATAGGCCAAGAGTTACATAGGGCCTCATATGGGCTGAAAAACGTCATGGGCCATACATGGGCCAGAAGTGAAAACGGGCTGGAATCATATTGGATAGCCCAAATGACGCTACTGGGTCTAATTCGGATAGGGCGTAACGGGCCTTGGGTTAGCAGGCTGTAAATGGGCTATATGCGAACAGGCCATTAACAGACTTTCCATTGGCCGGCCCGCCACCTTTTGACCAAGTCAAACGGGCCGGCCTTTTCACAGGAATGGGTCTCTGTTGGGCCGTGCCACGTGTTGACGTATCATAGGCGCCTTCTGTCCAATGAGTGGATGACATCTGTCCGAACGATGAGCCGACACGTGTTTCCTCCAGCCAGTGATGATTTTACACGTGGAAAATCCCCATTGGTCGGGGCTGTTAATGGGTTATCGGATCCAAAACCCGACCCGATAGCTTAACGGCGTTCCGTTATGGTGGATGCCACGTGTCGGTCACCCTTGACGAAAGAACTTCTGTGACGCGCGATTTATCGTCACGGAAGTGCACACTTCCATGATGATAATTTTGGTAATGTCATGGAACACTTCTACGACAGCACAGGTATGACTATCGTGATTCTGTCATAAAATCGTCATGGATGTAAATGCATGACAAAAAATGCGACCTACTGTGACACACGTATCATCACGGAAGTGTACTTTTTTGTAGTGACGAGGGTGGGAGGCACACCTACCCCCTGGGTGCGCCCTCCTGCCTCGTGGCCACCTCGCGGAGTTCCAGACTTCAACTCCAAGTCTTCTAGATTGCTTTCGTTCCAAGAAAGATCATCGCGAAGGTTTCATTCCATTTGGTATTCCTTTTCTTCAAAAACACTAAAATAGGCAAAAAAAATGCTGGCACTGGGCCTTCGGTTAATGGGTTAGTCCCGAAAGTAATATAAAAGAGCATATTAAAACCCATTAAACATCCAAAATAGATAATATAATAGCATGGAACAATCAAAAATTAAAGATACGTTGGAAACGTATCAAGCATCCCCAAGCTTAATTCCCGCTCGTCCTCGAGTAGGTAAATGATAAAAACAGAATTTTTGATGTGGAATGCTACCTAACATATTTTTCAATGTAATTTTCTTTATTGTGGCATGAATGTTCAGATCTGAAAGATTCAAGACAAAAGTTTAACATTGACATAAAATGAATAATACTTCAAGCATACTAATGAAGCAATTATGTCTTCTCAAAATAACATAGCCAAAGAAAGCTCATCCCTACAAAATCATATAGTTTGGCTACGCTTCATTTTCGTCGCACAAAATGCTCCAATCATGCCCAGCCCCGATGACAAGCCAAGCAATTGTTTCATACTTTTTTATTCTCAAACTTTTTCAACTTTCACGCAATATATAAGCGCGAGCCATGGACATAGCACTATAGGTGGACTAGAATGGTGATTGTGGAGAAGACAAAAAAGAGGAAGATAGTCTCACATCAACTAGGTGTAGAAATGGGCTATGGAGATGCCCATTAATAGATATCAATGTGAGTGAGTAGGGATTGCCATGCAACGGATGCACTAGAGCTATAAGTGTATGAAAGCTCAACAAAAGAAACTAAGTGGGTGTGCATCCAACTTGCTTGCTCACGAAGACCTAGGGAAATTTGAAGAAGCCCATCATTGGAATATACAAGCCAAGTTCTATAATTAAAAATTCCCACTACTATATGAAAGTGACAACATAAGAGACTCTCTATCATGAAGATCATGGTGCTACTTTGAAGCACAAGTGTGGAAAAAGGGTAGTAACATTGTCCCTTCTCTCTTTTTCTCTCATTTTTTTGGGCCTTCTCCTTCTTTTGGCCTCTTTTTTTCATCCGGAGTGTCATCCCGACTTGTGGGGGAATCATAGTCTCCATCATCCTTTCCTCACATGGGACAATGCTCTAATAATTAAGATCATCACACTTTTATTTACTTACAACTCAAGAATTACAACTCGATACTTAGAACAAAATATGACTCTGTGTGAATGCCTCTGGCGGTGTACTGGGATGGGCAATGAATAAAGAGTGACATTTATGAAAAATCATGAATGGTGGCCACGCCACAAATATGATGTCAACTGCATGATCATGCAAAGCAATATGACTATGATGAAGCGTGTCATAATAAACGGAACGGTGGAATATTGCATGGTAATATATCTCGGAATGGCTATGGAAATGTCATTATAGGTAGGTATGGTGGCTGTTTTGAGGAAGGTAAATGATGGGTTTAAGGTACCGGCGAAATTTGTGCGGCACAAGAGAGGCTGGCAATGGTGGAAGGGTGAGAGTGTGTATAATCCATGGACTCAACATTAGTCATAAAGAACTCACATACTTATTGCAAAAATCTACAAGTCATCAAAACCAAGAACTACGTGCATGCTCCTAGGGGGGTAGATTTGTAGGAAAAGACCATCGCTCATCCCCGACCACCACTCATAAGGAAGGCAATCAAAGAAACACCTCATGCTTCAAATTTTTCATAGAACGGTTACCATACGTGCATGCTACGGGACTTGCAAACCTCAACACAAGTATTTCTCAATTTCACAATTACTCAACTAGCACGAATCTAATATCACCATCTTCCTTTCTTAAAACAATCATCAAGTATCAAGCTTCTCATAGTATGTTTAGCCACCATAATTGCTTAGTGCTTGCTGCAACTCCACCTCATTACCACATCGTACGCTTAAGCTTAAATAGTCTTGATCTTGTGGGTTTTAAGATTGCTGAGTCCTCGTGACTCAGGGATACTTCCAAAACAGTTGCAGGTGCCGATGATACAGATGCAGGTGATGCTACCAAACTCAAGTGGGAGTTCGACGAGGACCTTGGCCGTTACTACGTGTCTTTTCCTGATGATTAGTAGTGGTGCCCAGTTCGGACGATCAGGGATCTAGCATTTGGGGTTATCTTCTTTTTATTTGGATTTGACCGTAGTCGGTCTATGTGTGTATTTTGGATGATGTATGGTTTATTTAAGTACTATGTGACATGGCGATTGTAAGCCAACTCTATTTATGCCTTCTGTGTTCATTACATGGGATGTAGTGAAGATGACCCTTCTTGTGACAAAATCACTATGTGGTTATGCCTCTAAGTCGTGCCTTGACACGCGGGAGATGTAGCTCCATCGTGGGCGTTACAAGTTGGTAATCAGTGCCATCCCCGACTTAGGAGCCTCCTGCGTGATTGAATCGCTAATATTGTTGAGTCTAGAACAAAAATGTTTTGAGTCTTAGGATTATATATATCGGAGAGTAGGATTATTTTTACTCCTCAGTCCCTTCATCGCTCTGGTGAGGCCTCCTGACGTAGATGTTTTGACTCTCCTCTCCTTAGTTTTCACTAAAAAAATTAGGGTCACGAGGGTATCTTGGAATCGTACGATATTCTTGTGACGAGAACATTGTTCTTGGTGCCTCATGACATTTAGGAGTTGTGGCAGTGACCCGGGGAGTTGAGCTCTGATGTGTTGTCGTCACAATTTTATCGTTTCAGTTCTGGAATACATGAGTTTGCCGACATCGAAAATCTCTTTTATGCAGCTAGTGGTGAGATAACCTCTACGCCACCCAGTACTGGGGCGGGAGTTCGGGAGTATTGCCATAGCTCGTATAATGGATGCTTTTCGAAGGTTGAGGTACACGATTTCCATAGTTTTCTTGGTTATGTGTTGACGGATGGATACAGTTGGAGTGTAGGGCTTGTTAGTTGTGTGATATGTATTGTGGCTCCCTGTATCCCCAACACCAGATTGCATAACCAGAAAGTTTCGGGAGTTTACAGGTGGGATTTCAAGTAGATATTAGTATTTCTTCCTGCAGATATTTGGTTTGTGATTGGGTAATCATTACCACATATTTGTTCCAATAATACATTGTTGTTTCATTCATCAACCTTCATCTAAGTGGCTTTTCACCTTAATGGACGTGTGATGTTAACTTTGGAATTCATTCGTTCATCCTCGTTCGAATGTTTATTGTGAAGACTATAAGTTGCAATTTAAACCTGTTGATTCAGCTTGTCTATCTGTCTATCATGGTTCTAACAGATGTCACCCTCTTCAGGATGGCTACTCCAACCCGTCTGAATCCACAACGCAATGATGGGGAACAGTCGAACCCTCTGCCTCCGCCACCTCCTCCGCCTCCGGAGGCATGGCAAGCTGTCATGGCAGCCACCAACGCCAACACCCATATGCTTTTGCAACTCTTGCAAGAGCGCAACCAAGGTCAAGGCAACCAAGGAAATCAAGGTCAAGGGCAATTCAACAATCAGCCTCAGTTTGCTACCCTCAACCAGTTCCTTGCAAGTCAGCCAAAGTCTTTCAACTACTGTGCCGATGCCACGTACACCGATGATTGGCTCGTGGACATCAACAAGCATTTTGAATGTAGCAATGTCAGGCCTGAGAACTAAGTCAAGTTCGCTTCTTTTCAACTCAAGGACCAAGCAGCCGATTGGTGTCAGCAATACAAAGATTCCAGAGGAGGTCGAGTGATTACCTGGGATGACTTCTGCCGGGATTTCAAAGCTCACCACATTCCAACAAGTGTTGTTGAGAGCAAGCGTGAAGAATTCCGCAATCTCAAGCAAGGAAGCATGTCCGTGTATCAATACAACGTCTAGTTTCAGAAACTTGTCGGCTTCGCTAAACAAGACGTTCCTGATGAAAATAGCATGATCTATCACTTCAGGTGTGGCCTCAGAGAAGATCTGCAGTTAGCGCTCGTTCTTTTGGAGCCTACTAAGTTCAATCAATTCTATAACATGGCCCTCAAGTAAGAAGGTGCTCAGCTCAAGTGTGAGGCTTCAAAGAATAGAATCAGGGATGCAGTTCAGTCTTCTTCTTCCTAACAAGTGGAAGCTAAGCAACAGAAGTTCTGGCTTCCTCCGCCCCCTTCGTTTCGTCGGCCCTACCAGCAGAAGAACTCAGGTGGTCGTGGATCTTCCCACCCATCCAACCCAGGCTATCACAACAAGTCTCAGACTCAAGCTCCGTGGGCAGGTGCTCCTCCTCCTTATCATCGCCCGCTTTCAGAGGTCACTTGCCACAAGTGTGGGTTGAAAGGGCATTACTCAAACAAGTGCACCCAGAAGCGCCTTCCGCCTCCTCCTCCGGTTAGGTCAGCAAGCAATGTAGTCGTCAAGCAAAATCCAAAGCATGCAAAGGTGAACATGTTGAACGCAACTCAAGCAGAGGATTCTTTAGATGTGATCATGGGTAATCTCTTGGTTAACTCTATTCCTGCCAAAGTTTTATTCGATACTAGTGCATCACATTATTTCATGTCAAGAGACGATTTGTTGCAAAGCATGATTTCATTTAGGAGATGTTGAGAAAACCCATGGGAGTTGTTTCTCAGGGCTCTTCTATGAGGTCTACCACGATGATTCCGGATGTTACTATCAAGATGGGCAATTATAAATTCCTGGCTTCCCCATTTTTTCTTGGTGACTATGATATTGATCTAATTCTTGGAATGGACTGGCTTTCTCAGCACAAGGCTCAACTTGATTGTGCTACCAGGGAAATTCAATTGACACACTCTTCTGAGGATGTGATCATCTATGCTGCTCGGGACGAGACCATTCAATTATTCTCTCTCAATGAGAAGGGCGAGTCGGATGCAATTTCCCAGATTCCAGTTGTTTATGAGTACCAAGATATCTTTCCAAAAGAGCTTCCGGGTATGCCTCCTCACCGACGAGTTGAGTTCGTTATCGATCTTGAGCCTGGTACTGAACCCGTTTGCAAATGTCCATACAAGCTTGGACCAAAGGACCTGAAGGAATTGAAGAAATAGCTCGATGAACAAGAGCGTCTGGGTCTGATCAAACCGAGTTCATCTCCGTGGGGTTGTGGTGTTCTTTTTGTCCAGAAGAAGGATGACACGGACCGACTATGCGTCGATTACCGTCCATTGAGCAAGAAGACAATCAATAACAAGTATCCACTTCCCAGCATCGATGAGCTAGCGAGCAACTTAAAGGTGCAAAAGTGTTCTCCAAGCTTGACCTCCATATGGGTTATCATCAGATTCGCATTTGTGAACAAGATATTCCCAAGATAGCATTCAGAACAAGTTTTGGTTCTTATGAATATACTGTCATGTCTTTCGGCCTTCTCAATGCTCCTCCAACATTTCCTCGCACGATGAGCTTCATCTTCAACCCCTACACTAATGAATTAATCCTAGTGTATCTCGATGATATCTTGGTCTTCTCCAAGAATAAGAAGGATCATGACAAGCATTTGCGATTGGTGCTGGACAAGCTCAGAGAGTATCAATTCTATGCAAAGTTTTCCAAATGTGAGTTTTGGCTTGAGGAGGTTCTTTACCTTGGTCATATCATCTCCGCCAAGGGCATTGCTGTTAATCCGGAGAAGGTTTCTGCAATTGTGAATTGGGAGCCTCCTCAGAATGTCAAGCAGCTCCGCAGTTTCCTTGGTCTTCCAAGCTATTGCTGAAGATTCATTGAGAATTTCTCAAAGATTGCAAAGTCTCTTTCCAACCTCCTCCAGAAGCATGTCAAGTATGTCTGGACACCTGAGTGTGACGTTGCTTTCAACACTCTCAAAGAGAAAGCTAGTATCAGCTCCTTTTTTGACTCCTCCTGATGAATCCAAGCGATTCGAAGTTTTCTGTGATGCCTCATTGCAAGGTCTCGGCGCTGTGTTAAAGCAAGATAAGAAAGTTGTGGCTTATACCTCTCATAAGTTGAAGCCCGATGAAAGGAACTACCCTACTCACGATCTTGAGTTGGCGGCAGTTGCCCATGCATTAATAACATGGATACATCTCTTGTTGGGAAGGCAAGTGGACATTTTCACCGATCACAAGAGCCTCTAATATATCTTCACTCAACCCGACCTCAACCTCAGACAAACTCGTTGGGTCCAAATGATTCAAGAGTATAATCCAACTATTGAATATACTCCAGGCAAGGAGAATGTGATTGCAGATGCTTTGAGAAGAAAGGCTTACTGCAATAGCTTAATTGTCAAGCCATTCCAACTTGATCTTTGTGAAGCTTTCCGCAAGATCAACCTCCAAGTTGTTCCTCAATGTTTTCTTGCCAACCTTCAAGTCACTCCTACTTTGGAAGATCAAATTCGTGAGGCACAACTCCTTGATACCATGGTGAAGAAGGTGAAGCACGGTATTGCCAAGAGCAAATCCAAATACAAGTGCTATCACATTGATGACAGAGAAACTTTATTCTTTGAGGACCGGATTATGGTTCCTAAAGGTAATATAAGGAAGGTCATAATGAATGAAGTGCACAATTCTTTCCTTTCCATTCATCCAGGCAGTTCGAAGATGTACCATGACCTCAAGTAGTCGTATTGGTGGACTCGAATGAAGCGAAAGATTGCTCAATTCGTGAATGAATGTGATGTCTACCGAAGGGTGAAAGCAGAACACCAACGACCAGCTGGTCTCCTCCAACCTCTTCCTATTCCAGAATGGAAGTTTGATCATACCGAAATGGACTTTGTCACTGGATTTCCCAAGTCCAATCATGGGAATGATGCTATTTTCGTTGTCATTGACAAGCTTACAAATGTGGCTCATTTCCTTCCAATCGAAGAATCTATCACAGCAGCTCAGTTGGTAGAGCTATACACCTCCAGAATTGTCTCATTGCACGGTATTCTGCAATTGATCTCTTAAGACCGCGGAAGCATTTCCACATCTAAGTTCTGGTACTCCTTCCAGAAGGCCATGGGAACCAACATTCGCTTCAGCACGGCTTTTCATCCTCAAACTAGTGGCCAAGTCAAGCGAGTCAATCAAATTCTCGAACATATGCTCAGAGTTTGTGTCATCTCTTTCGGTATGAAGTGGGAAGATTGTCTCCCATATGCCGAGTTCTCCTAGAACAACAGTTTCCAAGCGAGTTCGGGCAAGGCCCCATTCGAAATTCTCTATGGCAGAAAGTGTCGTACTCCTGTCAATTGGTCCGAGACTGGTGAACGCCAACTTCTTGGCAATGACTTGATCACAGAAGCTGAAGAAATGTGTAAAGTCATCCGTGAAAATCTCAAAGCCGCGCAATCGCGTCAGAAGAGTTACTATGATAGCAAGCATCGTGAATTGGCTTTCGAAATGGGGGACCATGTCTGCCTCCGCATCTCTCCAATGAAAGGCACTTGTCACTTTGGTATCAAAGGGAAGCTTGCCCCAAGATACGTGGGTCCTTTCAAGATCATTGGCAAAAGAGGCGACCTCGCCTATCAACTCGAGCTTCCGTCCAACTTCGCAAATGTGCATGATGTGTTTCATGTGTCACAGCTTCGCAAGTGCTTCAAGACCCCCGAGCGCACTATCAACTTCGAAGAGATTGATCTCCAAGAAGATTTCTCTTATCATGAACACCCCGTTGCCATTCTTGAAGAAACCGAGCGCAAAACTCACAACAAGTCCATCAAATTCCAGAAAGTTAAATGGTCACATCATTCCGACCGTGAAGCCACCTGGGAGTGCGAGGATCACCTCCGTTCCGAATATCCGGAGTTCTTTCGGTCCTAGATCTCGGGAAGAGATCCTCTTGTATTGCTGGAGTGTTGTAACACCACGGATGTAACTTTCCTTATATGTAACTCCAACTCTTGCCATTTCCGACTTTGTGATATGATATTCCCTTCGTGGTTGAGTTTTGTCTTTCATTTTGCATTTTGTTCATGTCATGCATTTCATCTCATGTCATCATGTGCATCTCATTTGCATTCATGTTCGTCTCATGCATCCGGTCATTTTCCCCGTTGTCCGTTTCGCAATCCAACACTCCCACATGCACCGTTGCACCCCTCAAATCTCGTTTCGTGAGGGGAATAAAAACGTTCTCGGAATGGGTCGAGATTTGTCGAGTGGCCTTGGTACATCACTGGTAGGCCGCCTATCAAATTTCATTCCATTTGGAGGTTGTTTGATGCCCCAACGGTTAACCGGGTAACCGCAAAAGCCTCGCTATTGTTGCAGCCCAACACCCCTCCAAAATAGCCCACTAACCCATCTAAACCCCCTCCATGCTCTCCGTTGTTGGATCGCGATCGTGTGGGCGAAAACCGCACCTCATTTGGACTCTCCTAGCTCCCCTACCTATAAAAAAGTCATCTTCCCCCGAAATTTCAGCAAACCCTAGTCCATCTCCCTCCTCCCGCAGCCGGACACGTCCGCCGCCGCCCTTGACCAATCAGGCCCCGCCACATCGCCTCCCCCGATCCCACATCACCGCGCAACACCCGCCGGCCCGCCGGGCTCAAGAGGGGCCCTCCCGGCCTGAAGCCGCCCGCCGCTGCCTGCCTCCCGGCCCGCATCTCCGCGCCTGCCACCGCATGTCGTCCCCGCCGCCCGAGCTCGCGGCACCATAGCCGCCCTTCGCCGCCTTGCACGGCCGCCACCGCGCGCAGCCACCATCGCGCTGCCCCGCGTCGCGCTTCACCGCCGCCCACTCCATCGCCACCGGCCACAGCTCCACCGCCCGGAGCGCTCCTTTGCCGGCGCCCCGCTCCCTCCGCCGCCGGAGCTCGCCCACGCCTCCCCGCCGCCTCGCCGGAGTCGTCGCCGGTCCGGATACACCCGAAGATGGATCATATCCACCAAGTCGGCGAACCAAATGCCGTCCCCGACTTGGACATCCTCGTCCCTGTATGTCTCCGTCCCGATTTCGTCCGAGGGGTATATTTTTTTCCAAGTCCTGGAGAGTCTCAACATCATGTGCCCCTATTCATCATGCTATATCTCCATGCATGTAACTCCGATTTGCGCATATGATATATCAAAATGTTCGTATCATGATGCTCTTCATGTTAGTGTCATTTGCGTGCATGTTAATGTCCATATTAATGCCCTAATCATCGTTGCAAAACTGCTATATGATGTTGTATGCTGGATTTTATCAGAACTTGATGATTTGTTATTTTCATTGAATTTGGTGTGTGCATCCTATGAGCATGGTGTCTACATGTTTTATGAGCTCCATCATGCCTTCTTGATAGTGGTGCAAGCCTTGTATTTTTATGATCTATGTGGTGACTAGCACAAGCATGCAAAGTAGGCTTCATAATGTTGCTGATGTCAGACACTTAGTTATTTTGCCAAGTCCTTTTCCTGTTACATTTTGATGGTATGTGAACTTGATGCTACCAGTAGATCCATCCACATTTTGAGTTAGTACAGTAAGAGTGTTTTGAAGATGTGGTCTTGCTATAGCCATTCATGCCTCTGGTTGTAATTATGGAGTAGTCTATATTGTCATTACCATGCTCTACTTTTGCTAAATATTGTTGCTGGCAGATTGTTAACATGAGATTCAGTTTTGCCATGTGTTTTGCTAGTGTTCCATGCACCCTATGAACTTGATCTTGCCATGCTTAGCTTCATGAATATGTCTACTTACTGTTGATTACCTTGTGATGCCATGAAATGCTTTGTGGTGAGTGGCTTGAGCTTAGAAAGTTGCTATCATGAATCTGTTTCTGCCATGTCATGTTCTTCTAAGTCTGAACCTGATCATATAACTTGCTAAGTTTGCATGGGTGCTACCATCTTGTGCATGCATCTTTGGGTAAAGTTCAGTAACGGACGTTTGTTCTATGTCTTTAGTACTAGCATGACATGGCTTTGTTTGGCATAATATGTTCCTGTAGCATGTTGTTTGCTAGCTCTAAACATTGCTATATTATGTTGTTTTTGCCATGTTTAGTATTTTCACTGTCTGTGAATCTGTTATGATTTGCATTTTTCCCATGCTATTTAATCTTGTTCTAGTGAGTTCTAGCAGGACCTCGGTGTTCATGATTTGTAGAGCTTCACCTGTACTTCAATGCCATGTGCTTTGTTGCTATGTTACATTGCTGTAGCATAGTTTCACGTTGCATTGTAAGTGCTATGATGCTATTAATCACAGATTTGCATCATTCTTGTTTTTCTTGTCATTTGCAAACCATGCATCCGTTTCCAGTGATCCTTATATCGAGTTCGACCGAAATCACCCCATCTTTCCGGCGACATACTTGGTTTACCAAGTTGATGCCTTGTTCATATTTTCCCTTCCGGAGTACCCGTATGCATTGCATGTCATATCTTGCACTCCATACCATGTCTTGCATCATGTTGCTTTTGCATTGCACCGTGATTGATTGTTGTTCTGTTGCTTGTGTTCTTGCTTTGGGTAGATCCGAGAGACGAGTTCGTGAACGAGGAACCTATTGAGTACGCTAACGAGGAGCAAGCTTTCGACAACTCTGAGAACTTTGCAGGCAAGATGATCATTACCCTCGATATCACTTCTATATTTTCTTGCTAGTTATTCATTCTATCGCTATGTCGCGCTACCTACCACTTGGTTATCATGCCTCCCATATTGCCATGTCAAGCCTCTGACCCACCTTCCTAGCAAACCGTTGTTTGGCTAAGTTACCGCTTTTGCTCAGCCCCTCTTATAGCATTGCTAGTTGCAGGTGCCTTGCAGGTTGTTTCATGTTGGAACATGGATATGTTGGGATATCACAATATCTCTTATTTAATTAATGCATCCATATACTTGGTAAAGGGTGGAAGGCTGGGCCTTTTGCTTGGTGTTTTGTTTCACTATTGCCGCCTTAGTTTCCGTCATACCGGTGTTATATTCCTTGATTTTGCATCCCTAACACGATGAGGGTTTATGGGCGCCTCTTGATAGTTTGCTTTGAATAAAAATCCTCCAGCAAGGCCCAACCTTGGTTTTACCATTTTCCTAATAACAACTAAAACTTGCATAGGGGCTTTCCGGGCCCTGTGGACTTAATCAACCCCCCCCCCCCCGGGGCCAGTGCTCGACATGAGTGTTGGTCCAAAGTAGAGCACCGTGCGGGACCGTCCCTTGGCAACTTGGGTTATGTTAGTATCTATACGCTTAGCTCATCCGGTGTACCCTAAGAACGAGATTGCGCTACTCCTATCAGGCTAGGTCGGTGCATCGAGAGGTCTTGCTGGACTAGTTTTACCTTTGTCGAAATATCTTGTGCACCGGGATTCCGAGTCTGATCGGAGGGTCCCGCGATGGAGGATTGTCTCCGCGGATCGTGAGCTTGTCATGGGGTGAGTTGGGACACCCGTGCAGGGTTTAAATTTTTGAGAGCCGTGCCCGCGGTTATGTGGCAGATGGGAATTTGCTAATATCCAGTTGTACAGAACTTGTCACTTGACTTTGTTAAAAGACACCAACCGCGTGTGTAACCGTGATGGTCACTTTCCAATGAGGTTCGGGAAGTGAACACACTGGGGTTATGTTTGAACGTAAGTAGTTCAGGATCACTTCTTGATCGCTTCTAGCTTTTTGACCGTTGCGTAGTTACTCTTCTTACTCTTGTACTCGTATGTTTAGCCACCATAATTGCTTAGTGCTTGCTGCAGCTCCACCCCATTACCACATCCTACCCTTAAGCTTAAATAGTCTTGATCTCGCGGGTTTTGAGATTGCCGAGTCCTCGTGACTCACAGATATTTCCAAAACAGTTGCAGGTGCCGATGATACCGATGCAGATGATGCTACCAAACTCAAGTGGGAGTTCGACGAGGACCTTGGCCATTACTACGTGTCTTTTCCTGATGATCAGTAGTGGTGCCTAGTTGGGACGGTCGGGGAACTAGCATTTGGGGTTATCTTCTTTTAATTTGGATTTGACCGTAGTCGGTCTATGTGTGTATTTTGGATGATGTATGAATTATTTAAGTATTGTGTGACGTGGCGATTGTAAGCCAACTCTATTTATCCCTTTCTTGTTCATTACATGGGATGTTGTGAAGATGACCCTTCTTGCGACAAAACCACTATGCGATTATGCCTCTAAGTCGTGCCTCGACATGTGGGAGATATAGCCGCATCATGGGTGTTACAGGTATCTCACACACTCACTCTCTGATTATGTCTATGTATCTCCATGTTACACAACACAAAGCCCCATGTACATGTCTCTCTCTATCCTCCACACACAGAGACACAAAGAATCTCTTATCATTGCCTCAATCTCTACACATATCACACACGCACACTGTCTCTCTCTCTCGCACACAAGCTCAACAAAGGTTTTCCTGTGAATAACTTACCATCTATTCATCAACAGTCGTGGCAGTACGGCAAACACGAGATGTGAAAAAGAATAAATATATAGGTGCGTAGACCACCTAGTATGACTACTACGACTAGAGAAAGCCGAAAGTGCGACGTCGTCACCCCCTCCATATCGGCGACAGGAAAACCTTTGTTTTGCACAGTCGAGAAGTCATTGTGCTAAGGCCCCACATGCTGAGCCGTTGAATAGAATGTAGATCCTAGTTTACGAAAACAAGTATCGATAATATGTTTGTATCTCCATACTTATATTTCTTCTCTTATAAAAAACCGAGTTGGTGATGATGGTATGTGTGCCATCTTGCAATATAGACCATCCGATCTATATCCGACGGATAGAAATTAAACTAAAAGATACACGCACCTCTCTCCACATTTGCAGATGAGGTCTTCCCTCATTCATCCTTATCTCCAACAACCTCATTGTTGAGCAATTAAAAAAGGAAGCCTCTTGAACAAACTGGCATGGTGGTCGCTGCCGGCGTCGTCCATCCTCATGCCTCCGCTCAGTCCGACCAACAATCACCACCACGCCCCACTCCTCTTCACCTTATCTCCTCTTTCTCAAGATATCATTAGTTTTTACACATGGGATTACTCCCACATGGGTCAATCACAATAGGTGTCTATAAAAAATGCATCTTGATGTTCCGTGCAATGCACGGACATTTTGCTAGTACTCCTACAGAAGACTTAGTTGGTGATGATGGTGTGTCTGCCATCCGTCATTTCTAACCATTAGATCTACATCTAACGACTGTAAGGTAAGTCGTTGCCTTTTCTCACCAACATCCCACTTCTCTACCAATTTGCAGAAAACCCCATAATTAGTATCTTAAAACCAACCACATCCCTCCCTCACCTCACCAAAACAGCCCAAGGAATATATTCTGATTGAAACATAATATATCTCTAGTGATATATGTATATCAAAATTAGAGTGTTTTGTATCAAGTTTGTAAATAAGTATTATTCTAATTATGATCCGTTGCAATGCACATGAACATTGCTAGTATTTCCAACCATGCAAAAAAATGCTAGTATTTCCGTAGTTTCGAGTTTTCCATCAAGATTTTAGTCACTCATGGTTGATATTTAGTTTCAATCATGTACACATAGGCACTATGTAACTAGCCTTGCTTATTGGATTCCAAATCTTAACTTTCACTCCTACTTACAGTATGTAGAGTATTTAACAAAAAACTACCACTTTCAGCCAGCCCTAGGAAGAAACAATTGTACAAAAAATAGCAAAAACATACCCAAAATTTCTTAATCCGCGCCAAAAACTACTAGCTAGTGTCGATTAGGCTCGTTTAAACCCGTTTATGATAGGGTTGGCCCACACGTCCGTGCTGACGAGGCAGCTTAAACCAACACATTTTCTTTGACCGTTGACACGACGGACCCACATCTGACCTTCTATCCTGTTATTCCCCCTCAAATCATTATTTTTTCTGAACATTTCTTAAAACAGTACTTATGCGTGTTCATCGATGGTGCCGGTGATGAGCGAGTTGGCCGCCGCTTCACCGGACAGGCCGGACACCGTGCTGGCCTCCGCAAGGGTTGGCAGGCTTGCCCGAGCGTCACTCACACATGAGCAAGCCGCCCCGCTGGCCTTCGCTCGAGCCAGATGGCTGGCCTTAGCACGGCACGCGAAAGCAAGCCATCGCACCAGCGTGCCAATCTAGCTAGCAAACCCTGCAGACAAGCAGCTGGATGCATCCAGCAGGGTGTGTGCAATCTTGGCTAGCTAGCGGCTGCAAGCGCCGGACGGAGCTGGCATCCGGGATGCCGCAAGATGAGCTCCGCACCACCGACGTTTTCTACCTCGCCTTCTGCCGGCGGCGGTAGCTACATTCCATGGCCGAGGATGACTAGGTGGATGGGCCGGAGGTAGGAGGTCACTCGGGGATATTTGTGCATACTGACATGTAGGTCCCACAAGTCATAACGCCTAACTTGCCAGTCGAATAGAAGGCGTTGACTTAAGGGGCGACATGGGTTGAAACGTGCGTATAACGACACTTTGTAGAGTAGTCGTTTCTTGGTAGGGATGGTTGGTAAGGTCATGTACAATGGTTGATAAGGTAGTCTTATCTTAAGTCTGCCACGTATGCAAGCGGTAGTAGTTTCTTGGCATTATTAGTGGTTTCTTGGCATTATTACTGATTTCTTGCAAGGAACAATGTACTAGAGACAAAAGGCAATTCTAGGTTGTGTTGTACTCCAACGAGTACTAATAGTGGTCGCGGGAGTGTATAGCTCGTTTTGTGGGTTTGATCTCGGCCGAACGCATGGCGGCCTTTTTTAAAATAGTAACTTCGCTGCGAGCCAATATTGTACACTGGTAGTTTGAGTTTCAAAGTCGAACAGACATGTCGCACCACAATCTGGGTGCACTGGATAGCCCAGCCACCTGAACGGGTTTTCCCTCCCATCATCTCATGGCTCGCGTGCTCGCCCTAGCCGCACCTCGCTTGCAGCTTCTTCATCAGCTAGCATATTTAAACTAGCGCCTCCCAATTAAGCCCGAGGAGCCGGAAAAGCCTGGCATGGCATTGGGAATTGTGCAATATGGCTCTGTACGTAAAGTGCTAGTACCCTACTACTCTGTAGCTTGTGGCGTTGCACGCATGGACTTAACTCCATTATCGGCTCTATAAAAGAAATTCCTCTTGACGTGATTTTTTTGTTTTGACATGGAGGCAAAAGCTTTGCCTCATCTCATTCATAAAGAAGGAACTACTAACAAAGTTTGACCAGATCCATTACAGCTCCACAAATGGAAGCGAAAAGCCTAGTCTAATTGTATCATATAACTCAAATGTTCTGCCCCCGCAGTAACCGTCACTGATAGAAAGCCTGCTAGTGTGTGCGTGAGAGGAGCGGCTGAGTAGGCCAGCTACGCGCTTGAGTAGAGCACTGAGAGTACCCACTACGCAGGTGTACTTTCCCTGAATTGATAGTACAGCGATGCTTCTACTAGAGAACAGTAGTACCCTCCACTTCCAACTGTAGCACCTTGGCTCTGAGATTCAAGAGTTCAAAACTAGTGCACTATACTAGAAGTTAAAGGAAATATGCCCTAGAGCCAATAATAAAGTTATTATTTATTTCCTTATATCATGATAAATGTTCATTATTCATGCTAGAATTCTATTAACCGGAAACTTAGTACATGTGTGAATACATAGACAAACATAGTGTCACTAGTATGCCTCTACTTGACTAGCTCGTTAATCGAAGATGGTTATGTTTCCTAACCATAGACATGATTTGTCATTTGATTAACGGGATCACATCATTAGGAGAATGATGTGATTTACTTGACCCATTCCATTAGCTTAGCACTTGATCATTTAGTTTGTTACTATTGCTTTCTTCATGACTTATACATGTTCCTATGACTATGAGATTATGCAACTCCCGTTTACCGGAGGAACACTTTGTGTGCTACCAAACGTCACAACGTAACTGGGTGATTATAAAGGTGCTCTGCAGGTGTCTCCAAAGGTACTTGTTGGGTTGGCATATTTCGAGATTAGGATTGGTCACTCCGATTGTCGGAGAGGTATCTCAGGGCCCACTCAGTAATACACATCACTTAAGCCCTACAAGCATTGCAACTAATGAGTTAGTTGCGGGAAGATGTATTACGAAACGAGTAAAGAGACTTGCCGGTAACGAGATTGAACTAGGTATTTAGATACTGACGATCGAATGTCGGGCAAGTAACATACCGATGACAAAGGGAACAACGTATGTTGTTATGCGGTTTGTCTGATAAAGATCTTCGTAGAATATGTAGGAGACAATATGAGCATCCAGGTTCCGCTATTGGTTATTGACCGAAGACGTGTCTCGGTCATGTCTACATAGTTCTCGAACCCGTAGGGTCCGCACGCTTAAAGTTCGATGATGGTTATATTATGAGTTTATGTATTTTGATGTACCGAAGGTAGTTCGGAGTCCCGGATGAGATCGGGGACATGACTAGGAGTCTCGAAATGGTTGAGACGTAAAGATCGATATATTGGAAGACTATATTCCGACATCAGAAAGGTTCTGAGTGGTTTGGGTATTTTTCGGAGTACCGGGGAGTTACGGGAATACGGGGGAAGAAGTATATGGGCCTTATTGGGCTTTAGGGGAGAGAGAGTGTAGCGACCCGACCTCAAACGGTCAATTCTCTATGTTTCAGTGTCATCCCTGGATCGGTAATGCTGACACACATAGTACTCGAAGGATTTATAACAGAGTAGCAATCACACACTTATTACATCGAATGTCTCCAAAAGAGAACTTATTACAATAATATGGTTTAAGGCCATCTGATACGATAACAGCGGAAGGCTTGGAAGATAAAGTGAGTCCATCAACTCCAACGGCATAGCTAAGCTGCACGGCAACGACCTAGCGAACCTTACTCCTCGTCTGAAAAGTCTGCAACATGATACGTTGTAGCACGAAAAACGGGTCAGCACATGGAATATGCTAGCAATGTAACACAGTAGAGCAATGGACATAATAATGCTAACACTATATGCAATATTTGGCTGGTGTAGGCAGGATGGTTAATATGTTTTTGTGAAAAGCCAATTTTCCCTACAACAAAGGAATGTGTTTTATTTTAACTATCATGGTGGTTGAAACATCATTGAGAAGGTTCCTCCATCTCAATCCCAATTAAAGTAATTCATTAACCCATCAAATTAAATTAGGGTGATGAGATACAATAGGATAATCCAAATACTAGATACTCAAGATGTCCATAACCGGGGACACGACTAACCATGATTAGATTGTACACTCTACAGAGGTTTGCTCACTTTTCCCCACAAGACTCGATCCCTGTTGGATATCTCGCACTACATGGTGTTTGAGAAACGGATGACCGAGACACGGTCTTTCAGAAGCATTAACTATTTACTCTAGGTAGATAGTTACACCTACTTTCCCTCTACATCTAGTAGCCCACCACTTAAAGAGGTCACAAATCCTACTCATACTATGCCAGAGCCATAATGGCTTGTGGCTGCACATGGAAGTTTCTAGCATGAATAATGTTAAGATCCCTTTGAGCCTGGGTGGCGGACCATAGGAAAATCACACGGGTACTCCGAGATATCCTAGGACAACACTCTCCAGGTGCCCAAACAAGCAATCCACCCATAAAGCTGCCACATTAAGTTGAACCATTAATTAACAATCTCACATCTTTCATGGATACACTCGAACCCAATCCACGTCTACGAGCATAGCATAGCAATAAAGGCATAACGTAGAAGTAACTCCCAAGGGTTTGATAATAAAACAGGTAATAGGTTCTACCTCATCATCTACTTCCCAATACCCACAAGTTAATCACTTCCAAATCATGCAGTGTTTGAGGATTGGAACTAATGCATAAAAACAAGGTATGAAAAGAGTATGATCAATGTGTTACTTGCCTTGCTGATGATCCGCAAACCTAGGGACTCGTAGTAGCATGCTTCGCACTCTGGGTGTTCTATTGCAGACAAACAATAGCATACATAAGAAATCAAGCAAAGATGCACGGGTAAAACTCAACTAAGAAGATCTAACCAGAAAGTTCAACTTAAGAACTCCGGTTTGCAAAAAGAATCAAATTAAACGAAGCAACGAAACTCAAACTGCGAAAGAAACAAGATCCCGTTACTAATATGAACTAAAGTCAAATTTTACAGTACCAAAATCGTGTTCAAGTTGGTTCAACGGAAAGAGGGTTTCGAGACGAAGATCTAGGAACTTGAATCGCCTGATTCCGATAAACGGGCGAAAAGATAAACTAAAACGAAAATCGGATCAGAAATCACGATAAAAAATAATCGCGAAAAACCTGAGAAAAAGAAAAACGGACGAACAGGCTGACGAACGAACGTTCGCTGTCTGCAGCTAACGGGCGAAAACCGTTCGTTAAAACGAACGTACGGACGAACGCCCGCTATATAACTAAACCAAAAAAACGAACTGGATCTAAAAAACGGATCTAGGGTTTCAGAAAAAACCGATCGGTTTTCTCGCGAAAACCGAGGCGGTGGCGGCGACTACCTCCGGCGAGGTCGGCGAGGCAACGGCGGGGTGGCCTCCGGCGGGCGGCGGCGGCGGCGCTAGGGTTGCGGGGCGTGGGTGGGCTTCGGCGGCTAGTGGGTTTCGGCGGGCAGGGGCCCCCGGCTTATAAAGCCCCCCCCCCCCCCCCCGGCAGAGTCCCGCTCGGGTACGGCCCGGAGTCGGTTTGACTTTTTTTAAATAATTCTGCCGTGCATAAAAAGAATGAAAAGAAATACTAAACGGACTCCAAAAATCCCGAAATAAATTTTCCCCGTCCTCTAAAAATATGTCGGACAAGGTGAACATTTATTTGGGCCTAAAATGCTATTTTGAAAAAATGCTTATTTTTCCTATGCAAATAAAATAGGAATAAAATCCGAATAAAAACAAATATATGATTTTAATATTTTTCCTCCAATATTTCATTTATTTTGGAGAAGTCATATTATATCCTCTCATATCTTTTAGTATGAAAATATTGTGGAGAGAAAAATAATAAAACCAATGATCCTCGTTTCGATATTTGATAAAATTCAAATATGAAAACGGTGAAATCCCCAATTCTCTCCGAGGGTCCTTGAGATTCTTAGAATTTCGAGGATCGCGAAATGAAATGCAACAAAATATGATATGCATGAATAACCTATGTATAACATTCCAAATTGAAAATTTGGGATGTTACAAACCTACCCCCCTTAAGATGAATCTCGCCCTCGAGATTTGGGTTGGCTAGAAAATAGGTGTGGGTGGTCTTTGCGAAGATCATCCTCTCGCTCCCAGGTGGTTTCATCCTCAGTATGGTGGCTCCACTGAACTTTGCAAAACTTGATAACCTTACTACGAGTGACTCAGCTGGCAAACTCAAGAATTTTGACTATTTTCTCTTCATAGGTCAGATCACTGTCCAACTGAATTGCTTCTAGGGGTACTGTATCTCTCAGTGGTATATCAGCCATCTCAGCATGACACTTCTTCAACTGGGAAACGTGAAACACATCATGAACGCCTGACAGTCCTTCGGGTAACTCCAACTTGTAGGAAACCTCTCCCATGCATTCCAAAACCCGGTATGGTCCCACAAATCTCGGGGACAACTTTCCCTTGACTCCAAAACGTTTAACACCTCGCAAAGGTGAAACTCGCAGATACGCTCTGTCTCCGATTTCGTAGACTACCTCCTTGCGTTTTGAGTCTGCATAACTCTTCTGCCTTGACTGAGCTACCTCCAGTCTATCTCGAATCAGTTTAACCTTCTCTTCGGATTCCTTAATCAAATCTGGTCCAAACAACTGCCGGTCTCCAACTTCATCCCACATCAACAGTGTTTGGCATCTTCTCCCATACAAGGCTTCAAACGGTGCCATCTTCAAACTGGCCTGGTAGCTGTTGTTTTATGAGAACTCTGCGTAGGGCAAGTTGTCATCCCAACTAGATCCGTAGTCTAGTGCACAAGCTCTCAACATGTCCTCCAGAATCTGATTGACTCTCTCAGTCTGTCCATCTGTCTGCGGATGAAATGCTGTGCTGAACTCCAGTCTGGTGCCCAAAGTCTGGTGCAACTGATGCCAAAATTTTGAAGTAAACTACGTTCCTCTATCTGATACGATGGTCCTCGGAACTCCATCCAGACATACGATCCTGGTCCTGTATATCTTGGCCAACTTCACACTTGTATAAGTGGTTTTCACTGGGATAAAGTGAGCCACTTTAGTCAAGTGATTGACCACTACCCATATAGAATCATATCCTGATTTGGTCCTGGGCAATCCGGTGATAAAGTCCATGCCAAGTTTATCCCACTTCCATTCGGGTATCGGCATAGGCTGTAGCAATCCTGCTGGCTTCTGATTTTCTTCCTTCAATCTCTGGCATACATCGCATACGGCTACATACTCGGCAATATCCTTCTTCATACCAATCCACCAGAAACGCTCCTTCAAATCCAAGTACATCTTGGTGTTTCCGGAGTGTATCGAGTATGGTGAGTCATGAGCTTCCTGTAGTATCAACTTTCTGATCTCTGTATTATTGGGCACGTATATATGGTCCTCAAACCACAGGGTGTCGTGCTCATCCTCACGAAAACCTTTGGCTTTGCCTTCACTCATCTTCTCTTTTATCTCAGCGATCTCTTTGTCATCCTTCTGAGCTTCTCGAATATTTTCCACTAGTGTTGACTGAACCTCCAATGTTGCCAAAAAGCCTTTAGGAACTATCTCTAATCAAAGTTCCTTGAGATCCTCGGCTAACTCCTTTGGCATCTCTCCGCTTACGAGGGTGTTAACATAACTCTTACGGCTCAAAGTGTCTGCTATGATATTGGCCTTTCCTGGATGATAATGCAGCTTCATATCATAATCCTTTATGAGCTCCAACCATCTCCTCTACCTGAGGTTAAGCTCCTTTTGTGTGAAGATGTACTTCAAACTCTTGTGATCCGTGTATACATCGCAACGGTTTTAGATGAGAAAATGTCTCCAGGTCTTGAGTGCATGCACTACGACTGCTAACTCCAAATCAAGTGTGGCATAATTTAACTCATGCGGTTTCAGTTGTCCTGAGGCATACGAAACAACTCTTCCGTCTTGCATCAGTACTCCTCCAAGTCCTAAGCGTGAAGCATCGCAATACACTTGGAAGTCCTTGCGTATATCCGGCGAAATCAGCACTGGGGTTGTAGTCAAACGCTTCTTCAACTCCTCGAAACTTGCTTCACATTCCTCAGTCCAATGGAACTTAGTGTCCTTCTTCAACAATGTCATCATAGGCTTTGCAATCTTAGAGGAATTTTCAATAAATCTCCGATAATATCCCGCGAGTCCAAGAAAATTGCGAATCTCTCCAACTGAGGTGGGTGCCAACCACTCAGTGACTGACTGGACCTTGGTGGGATCTACTGCTATACCCTCCCCTGATATAACATGTCCAAGAAATCCAACTTCCTTCAACCAAAACTCACATTTGCTGAACTTGGCATACAACTGATGTTCCCTGAGCTTCTCCAGAACCATACGCAGATGTTCCTTGTGCTCCTCTTCACTCTTCGAGTATACCAAGATATCATCAATGAACACCACAACAAACTTATCCAAGAACTCCATGAACACCTTGTTCATCATACTCATGAAATAGGCAGGGGCGTTAGTCAATCCAAAAGACATGACCGTATACTCATACAGCTCGTACCGTGTAGTGAAAGCTGTCTTAGGTATATCCTTCTCTCGAATCTTCAGCTGGTGATATCCTAATCGCAAATCGATCTTTGAAAACACTTTAGCTCCTGTCAACTGGTCAAATAAATCATTGATCATCTGCAGGGGGTATTTGTTCTTAATCGTCACTTCATTCAACGCATGATAATCAACATCCATTCTTAGAGATTTATCCTTCTTCTCAACCAATAGCACTGGGCTCCCCATGGTGATGAACTCCGTCGAATGTAACCTTTCTCCAACAACTCCTTAATCTGCTTCTTGATCTCTTCTAGATCATTTGCGGGCATCCGGTAGGGTCTCTTAGATATGGGCCTAGTGTCTGGCAATAGCTCTATCAAAAACTCGATGTCTCGATCTGGTGGCATGCCTGGTAACTCCTCTGGAAAAACATCTGGGTAATCCTTTACTACAGGCACTTCCTCCTAAACAACTCCCGTGAGGGTATTTACTTGGCTCCTCCTAGGCGCATGCCTAGATACATACTTGATCCTTTTTCCCTCCGGGGTGGTGAGCAATATTGAATTACTCGCGCAATCGATGTTTCCCCCATACATCGATAGCCAATCCATTCCTAGTATCACATCCAATCCTTGTGACTCCAAAATTACCAGGTCTGAGGGGAAAACATGGCTTCCAATGGTTAGTGGCATCTGAAAACATCCACTGCTTGCCATATACTCAGCTCCGGGTGAGGTTACTAGCATAGGTGTCCAAGTACTTTATTCGGCAGTTTATACTTATCCATGAATCCCCTTGATATGTATGAATGCGATGCACCAGTGTCAAAAAGAACGATTGCAGTAAATGACTTAACCAAAAACTTACCGATAACGGCATCAGGCTGCTCCTCAACCTCCTCCACGTTCACGTGGTTCACTTGTCCCTTGTTGAAAGGGTTGGGCTTCTTCCCGGCGCTTCCATTGCCATTCTCATTCTTCGCTTCAGGGCACTCAGTGGCGTAGTGTCCCGTCTTCCCGCACTTAAAACAAGTAATGTGACTTAGGTCCTTCATGGCGGGTGTGGCTAGGTTAGTGCGGTTCTGATTACTACCTGCTCTGTTCCCATTTCCATTCTTGGGGCCACTATGGTTGTGAGAACTCCCTCCATTGTGGGTGTGACCTCCATGGTTATGGACAAGTCCTCCCGAGTTCGGGGTTAAACGAGGCTTTTGCTGAGCTCCTAAGTTGTACCTCCCTTGTCCATACTTCCTTTTGCGGCTCTCAATCTGCTGCTGCTTCCCTTCAATCATAAGAGCCTTGTCTACCAACTCCTGGTAGTTGTTGAATGTTGCCACCATCTATTGCATGCTCATCTCATCATTCATCCCTTCCATAAACTTCTCCTATTTTGCGGCATCGGTGGCCACATCATCGGGGGCATAACGAGATAGCTTACTAAATCCATCCACGTACTGCCCCACAGTACGGTTCCCTTGGCGTAAGTTGCGAAACTCACGCTTCTTCATGCTCATAGCTCCTGCTAAGACGTGGGTTGTGCGAAAAGCCTGCTTAAACTGGTCCCATGTAACAATGGCTATAGGATAGGTGACAGTGTAATTGTCCCACCATGAGGCTGCTGGTCCATCCAAATGATGTGCGGTAAAACGCACCTTCTCAGCATCTGTGCATCCTGCAGTGGTTAACTCCCTTCCAATCCTGCGGAGCCAATCATCTGCCACTATCGGCTCGGTGCTGCTGGAACACACAAGCGGCTGCAGCCTCAGAAAATGGGCTAAGTTGTCAACTTGTGGTGGTGGCGGTGGGTTGTTGTTGTTGTTGTTGTTGTTGTTGTTGTTGCACTGATTCTGAACTAACAACTGCATCAAGGTATTCTGCTGTTGGATCAACTGAGTGACCTCTGGTGGAAAGGTAAATCCGGGGTCACGTCTCGGAGGCATCTGAGGGTTTAGAGGAAGAGAAATAGAATAGAATGAGGTCTAGTGAGAAAACACTACCCATATGCACATGAGACAAACACAATCATATCACTCAATCAATCAAGCAAGGGCATACATTCGGTCTAGAACTATCGTTACAAAAGTGCTCGGACTATACTATGTACATGGTGGAATTCTACTACTGATATGGTGGTCGTCTAGAAAAGTTGATCGGTAGAAGACTCCATGATATCTCTGCCAGCTTCATCAACATAGTCATCATCACCATCGTCGGGGTCCGAGTAGGTGTCGTCGATGAGGATGTAGTCTTCAGAACGAATCTCCTTGGGTTCGTCGTCTTCTCCTCCTGGCGCGGGGTCTCCCATGAATACTCCTAGCTTTTTTGCCAGATCGTCATTCATCTCCACTAGTATCGTCATCTCCTCCTCGTATCCATCACGTGTAGACTTGAGTTCTTCTTCAAGCTCAGAGATCCTTGTCATTGCCTTCTTCAGATCTATCATGCCTGCACACATCTAATTCTCCTGGCGACGAATGTGCTGGTTTAACTCCTGGATGAAAGCTACAATGGATCTATCCTTCCTGGTGCTGATCATCTCCCATTGCTCATCTCGGCGCCCACAAATCTGGTAGATAGTATCCTTAAGATCCTTCTTGTAGACTTCTCCAATGTGTCCCATGGTGATGTGGGCTGCCATACTCTTTCCTAGACTCCAGGTTGGTGCATCAAAGGAAAACTCTATGGGCTTAGTGACTGGCGTGAATGTCCTTCCTGGAACTTGAACTCGAATCATCCATCGCTCCTCTTCTAGTAAAGTGGCGTTGTAAGTCCCGGTGAAGCTTGGTATTCCAATGTTCAGGTACTTAGTGACTTCCTTCAAGTGTCGTGCAAAAGGTGCTTCTTCATCCGGTTGTGCAAACTTGTTCCTTGTGTCCGCCATCCTAAAGAGTAGAAAATGGAGAGGAGTCAGAAATGAGAAGAGAGTAGTGATCTAGGGCTTAGCTTAGTGGTCATGTCCTACACTCAGCGTGCGCTCTGATACCATCTTGTAGCGTCCTGACCTCAAACGGTCAAGTCTTTGTGTTTCAGTGTCATCCATGGATCGGTAATGCTAACACACACAGTACTCGAAGGATTTATAACAGAGTAGCAATCACACACTTATTACATCGAATGTCTCCAAAAGAGAACTTATTACAATAATATGGCTTATGGCCATCTAATACGATAACAACGGAAGGCTTGAAAGATAAAGTGAGTCCATCAATTCCAACGACATAGCTGAGCTGGACGGCAACGACCTAGCGAACCTTACTCCTCGTCTGAAAAGTCTGCAACATGATACATTGCACCGCGAAAAACGGGTCACCACATGGAATATGCTGGCAATGTAATACAGTAGAGCAATGAACATAATAATGCTAACACTATATGCAATATTTGGCTGGTGTAGGCTAGATGGTTAATATGTTTTTGCGAAAAGCCAATTTTTTCCTACAACAAATGAATAAGTTTTATTTTAACTATCATGGTGGTTGAAACATCATTGAGAAGGTTCCTCCGACTCAATCCCAATTAAAGTAATTCATTAACCCATCAAATTAAATAAGGGTGATGAGAGACAATAGGATAATCCAAATACCAGATACTCAAGATGTCCATAACCGGGGACACGGCTAACCATGATTAGATTGTACACTCTGCAGAGGTTTGCGCACTTTTCCCCACAAGACTCGATCTCCCCCGTTGGATTTCTCGCACTACATGGTGTTTGAGAAACGGATGACCGAGACACGGTCTTCCAGAAGTATTAACTCTTTACTCTGGGTGGACAGTTACACCTACTTTCCCTCTACATCTGCTAGCCCACCACTGAAAGAGGTCACACATCCTACTCATACTATGCCAGAGCCCATAATGGCTTGTGGCTGCACACGGAAGTTTCTAGCATGAATAATCTTAAGATCCCTTTGAGCCTGGGTGGCGGACCATAGGAAAATCACACGGGTACTCCGGGATATCCTAGGATAACACTGGATTCTCCAGGTGCCCAAACAAGCAATCCACACAGATGTGTATTAAAGATGCCACCTTAAGTTGAACCATTAATTAACAATCTCACATCTGTCATGGATACACTCGAACCCAATCCACGTCTACGAGCTTAGCATAGCAATAAAGGCATAACGTGGAAGTAACTCCTGAGGGTTTGAGAATAAAACGGGTAATAGGTTCTACCTCATCATCAACTTCCCAATACCCACAAGTTAATCACTTCCTAATCATGCAGTGTTTGAGGATTGGAACTAATGCATAAAAACTGGGTATGAAAAGAGTATGATCAATGTGTTACTTGCCTTGCTAATGATCCACAAAACCTAGGGACTCGTAGTAGCACGCTTTGCACTCCGGGTGTTCTATCGCAGACAAACAATACCATACATAAGCAATCAAGCAAAGATTCATGAGTAAAACTCAACTAAGAAGATCTAACCAGAAATTTCAACTTAAGAACTCCGGTTTGCAAAAAGAATCAAATCAAACGGAGCAACGAAACTCAAACTGTGAAAGAAACAAGATCTGATTATTAATCTGAACTGAAGTCAAATTTTACAATACCAAAATCTTGTTCAAGTTGGTTCAACGGAAAGAGGGTTTCGAGACGAATATCTAGGCACTTGATTCGCTTGATTCCGATAAACGGGTGAAAAGATAAACTAAAACGAAAATCAGATCAGAAATCGCGATAAAAAATAATCGCGAAAAACCTGAGAAAAAGAAAAACAGACGAACAGGCTAATGAACGAAAATTTGCTATCTGCGGCTAATGGGCGAAAACCGTTTGTTAAAATGAACGTACGGATGAACGTCCGCTATATAACTAAATCGAAAAACCGAACCGGAACTAAAAAACGGATCTAGGGTTTCGGAAATAAAAACCGATCGGTTTTCTCGCAAAAACTAAGCCGGCGGCGGCGACTACCTCCGGCGAGGTCGGCGAGGCAGCGGCGGGGCGGCTGCCGGCGGCGTCCGGTGGCGGCGGCGGCAGCGACGGGCGTCCGGCGGCAGCGGCAGCACGCGGCGGCGGCGCTAGGTTTGCGGGCCGCGGGTAGGCTTCAGCGGTTGGTGGGCTTCGGCGGGCAGGGGCCCCGGCTTATAAAGCCCCCCCCCCCCCCCGGGTGGAGTCCTACTCGGGTACGGCCCGGAGTCGGTTTGACTTTTTTTTAAATAATTTCGCCGTGCAAAAAAAGAAAGAAAATAAATACTAAACGGACTCCAAAAATCCCGAAATAAATTGTCCCCGTCCTCTAAAAATATGTCGGACAATGTGAACATTTATTTGGGCCTAAAATGTAATTTTGAAAAACGCGTATTTTTCCTATGCAAATAAAATAGGAAAAAAATCCGAATAAAAACAAATATATGATTTTAATATTTTTCCTCCAATATTTCATTTATTTTGGAGAAGTCATATTATCTCCTCTCATATATTTTAGTATGAAAATATTTTGGAGAGAAAAATAATAAAACCAATGATCCTCGTTTCGATATTTGATAAAATTCAAATATGAAAACGGTGAAATCCCCAACTCTCTCCGAGGGTCCTTGAGTTGCTTAGAATTTCGAGGATCGCGAAACGAAAATATGATATGCATGAATGACCTATGTATAACATTCCATATTGAAAATTTGGGATGTTACAAAGAGAGGCAGCCCCCCCGCAATGAATAGTCCGAATTGGACTAGGGGGAGGGGCGGCGCCCCCTCCTTCCTTCTCTTCCCTCTTCCCCTTCCTTGTCTTCTACTCCTACTACTTAGAAGGGGAGGAATCCTACTCTCGGTGGGAGTAGGACTCCTCCAGGGCACGCCATAGGGGCCGGCCCTCTCCCCCTCCTCCACTCCTTTATATACGTGGCCAGGGGGCACCCCATAGACTACAATTGATCTCTTGGATCTTTTAGCCGTGTGCGGTGCCCCTCTCCACCATAGTCCACCTCGATAATATCGTAGCGGTGCTTAGGCGAAGCCCTGTGACGGTAGAACATCAACATCGTCACCACGCCGTTGTGCTGACGGAACTCTCCCTCAAAGCTCGGCTGGATCGGAGTTCGAGGGACGTCATCGAGTTGAACGTGTGCAGAACTGGGAGGTGCTGTGCGTTTGGTACTTGATCGGTCGGATCATGAAGACGTATGACTACATCAACCGCGTTGTGCTAACGCTTCCGCTTTCGGTCTACGAGGGTACGTGGACACACTCTCCCCTCTCGTTGCTATGCATCACCATGATCTTGCGTGTGCATAGGAAAATTTTGAAATTACTACGTTCCCCAACAGTGGCATCCGAGCCAGGTTATATGCGTTGATGTTATATGCACGAGTAGAACACAAGTGAGTTGTGGGCGATACAAGTCATACTGCTTACCAGCATGTCATACTTTGGTTCGGCGGTATTGTTGGATGAACCGGCCTGGACCAACATTACGCGTACGCTTACGCGAGACTGGTTCTACCGACGTGCTTTGCACACAGGTGGCTGGCAAGTGTTAGTTTCTCCAACTTTAGTTGAACCGAGTGTGGCTACGCCTGGTCCTTGAGAAGGTTAAAACAACACTAACTTGACGAACTATGGTTGTGGTTTTGATGCGTAGGTAAGAACGGTTCTTGCTCAGCCCGTAGAAGCCACGTAAAACTTGCAACAACAAAGTAGAGGACGTCTAACTTGTTTTTGCAGGGCATGTTGTGATGTGATATGGTCAAGACATGATGCTATATTTTATTGTATGAGATGATCATGTTTTGTAACCGAGTTATCGGCAACTAGCAGGAGCCATATGGTTGTCGCTTTATTGTATGCAATGCAATCGCCTTGTAATTGCTTTACTTTATCACTATGCGGTAGCGATAGTCGTAGAAGCAATAGTTGGCGAGATGACAACGATGCTACGATGGAGATCAAGGTGTCGTGCCGGTGACGATGGTGATCATGACGGTGCTTCAGAGATGGAGATCACAAGCACAAGATGATGATGATGGCCATATCATATCACTTATATTGATTGCATGTGATGTTTATCTTTTATGCATCTTATTTTGCTTTGATTGACGGTAGCATTATAAGATGATCTCTCACTAAATTTCAAGATAAAAGTGTTCTCCCAGAGTATGCACCTTGCCAAAGTTCGTCATGCCCAGACACCACGTGATGATCGGGTGTGATAAGCTCTACGTCCATCTGCAACGGGTGCAAGCCAGTTTTGCACACGTAGAATACTCAGGTTAAACTTGACGAACCTAGCATATGCAGATATGGCCTCGGAACACTGAGACCGAAAGGTCGAGCGTGAATCATATAGTAGATATGATCAACATAGTGATGTTCACCATTGAAAACTACTCCATTTCACGTGATGATCGGTTATGGTTTAGTTGATTTGGATCACGTGACCACTTAGATGATTAGAGGGATGTCTATCTAAGTGGGAGTTCTTAAGTAATTTGATTAATTGAACTTTAATTTATCATGAACTTAGTCCTGGTAGTATTAGCATATCTATTTTGTAGATCAATAGCTCGCGTTTAGCTCCCCTGTTTTATTTTTGATATGTTCCTAGAGAAAAGTAAGTTGAAAGATGTTAGTAGCAATGATGCAGATTGGATCCGTGATCTGAGCATTATCCTCATTGCTGCACAGAAGAATTATGTCCTTGATGCACCACTAGGTGACAGACCTATTGCAGGAGCATATGCAGACGTTATGAACATTTGGCTAGCTCAATATGATGACTACTTGATAGTTTAGTGCACCATGCTTAACGGCTTAGAATCGGGACTTCAAAAATGTTTTGAACGTCATGGATCATATGAGATGTTCCAGGAGTTGAAGTTAATATTTCAAGAAAATACCCGAGTTGAGAGGTATGAAGTCTCCAGCAAGTTCTATAGCTAAAAGATGGGGGAGAATAGCTCAAGCAGTGAGCATGTGCTCAGATTGTCTGGGTACTACAATCGCTTAAATCAAGTGAGAGTTAATCTTCTAGATAAAATAGTGATTGATAGAATTCTCTAGTCACCATCACCAAGTTAGTAGAACTTCGTGATGAACTATAGTATGCAAGGGATGACGTAAACGATTCCCGAGCTTTTCATGATGATGAAATCGATGAAGGTAGAAATCAAGAAAGAGCATCAAGTGTTGATGATTAATAAGACCACTAGTTTCAAGAAAAGGGTAAAGGGAAAGAAAGGAAACTTCAAGAAGAACGGCAAGCAAGTTGCTGGTCAAGTGAAGAAGCCTAGGACTGGACCTAAGCCTGAGACTAAGTGCTTCTACTGCAAAGGGACTGGTCACTGGAAGCGGAAATGCCTTGAATATTTAGTGGATAAGAAGGATGGCAAAGTGAACAAGGGTATATTTGATATACATATTATTGATGTGTACCTTAATAGTATTTATTGTAGCCCCTGGGTATTTGATACTTGTTCGGTTGCTAAAAATTAGTAACTCGAAACAGGAGTTAAAGAATAAATAGAGACTAGTTAAGGGTGAAGTGACGATGTGTGTTGGAAGTGGTCCCAAGATTGATATGGTCATCATCGCACACTCCTATACTTTTGAGATTAGTGTTAAACCTAAATAAATGTTATTTGGCGTTTGCGTTGAGCATGAATATGATTTGATCATGTTTATTGCAATACGGCTATTCATTTAAAATCAAAGAATAATTGTTGTTCTGTTTACATGAATAAAACCTTCGATGGTCATACACCCAATGAAAATAGTTTGTTGGATCTCGATCATAGTGATACACATATTCATAATATTGATGCCAAAAGATGCAAAGTTGATAATGATAGTGCAACTTATTTGTGGCACTTCCATTTAGGTCATATCGGTGTAAAGCGCATGAAGAAAATCCATGCTGATGGGCTTTTGGAATCACTTGATTATGAATCAGTTGATGCTTGCGAACCATGCCTCATGGGTAAGATGACTAAGACTCCGTTCTCCGGAACAATGGAGCGAGCAACAGACTTGTTGGAAATAATACATACTGATGTATGCAGTCCGATGAGTGTTGAGGCTCGCGGCGGGTATCGTTATTTTCTGACCTTCACAGATGATTTGAGCATATATGGGTATATCTACTTGAAGAAACATAAGTCTGAAACATTTGAAAAGTTCAAAGAATTTCGGAGTGAAGTGGAAAATCATCGTAACAAGAAAATAAAGTTTCTACGATCTGATCGCAGAGGAAAATATTTGAGTTACGATTTTGGCCTTCAATTAAAACAATGTGGAATAGTTTCATAAACTCATGCCACCTGGAACACCATAGCGTAATGGTGTGTCCGAACGTCATAACCGTACTTTATTTTGATATAGTGCAATCTATGATGTCTCTTACCGATTTACCACTATCGTTTTGGGGTTATGCATTAGAGATAGCTGCATTCACAATAAAAAGGGCACCATCTAAATCCGTTGAGACGACACCGTATGAACTATGGTTTAGCAAGAAACCTAAGCAGTCGTTTCTTAAAGGTTGGGGTTGCGATGCTTATGTGAAAAAGTTTCATCTTCATAAGCTCAAACCCAAGTCGGAGAAGTGCGTCTTCATAGGATACCCAAAATTAACTGTTGGGTACACCTTCTATCACGGATCCCAAGGCAAGATATTTGTTGCTGAGAATGGATCCTTTCTAGAGAAGGAGTTTCTCTTGAAAGAAGTGAGTGGGAGGAAAGTAGAACTTGATGAGGTAACTGTACCTGCTCCCTTATTGGAAAATAGTTCATCACAGAAATCTGTTTCTGTGACTCCTACACCAATTAGTAAGGAAGCTAATGATGATGATCATGTAACTTCAGATCAAGTTACTACCGAACCTAGTAGGTCAACCAGAATGAGATCCGCACCAGAGTGGTATGGTAATCCTGTTCTGGAGGTCATGTTAATTGACCATGACGAACCAACGAACTATGAGGAAGCGATGATGAGCCCAAATTCCGCGAAATGGCTTGAGGCCATGAAATCTGAGATTGGATCCATGTATGAGAACAAAGTATGGACTTTGATTGACTTTCCCGATGATCAGTGAGTCATTAACAATAAATGGATCTTCAAGAGGAAGAAGGACGCTGATAGTAGTGTTACTATCGACAAATCTCGAATTGTCGCAAAGTGTTTTCGACAAGTTCAAGGTGTTGACTATGATGAGAATTTCTTACTCGTATCGATGCTTAAAAGTCCGTCCGAATCATGATAGCAGTTGCCGCATTTTATGAAATCTGGCAAATGGATGTCAAAACTGTATTCCTTCATGGATTTCTTAAAAAGAAGAGTTGTATATGATGCAACCAGAAGGTTTTGTCGACCCTAAAGGTGCTAACAAAGTGAGCAAGCACCAGTGATCCATCTATGGACTGGTGCAAGCATCTCAGAGTTGGAATATATGCTTTGATAAAGTGATCAAAGTACATGGTTTTATACAAACTTGCGGTGAAGCCTGTATTTACAAGAAAGTGAGTGGGAGCACTACAACATTTCTGATAAGTATATGTGAATGACATATTGTTGATCGGAAAGAATGTAGAATTTTCTAGAAAGCATAAAGGAGTATTTGAAAGGAGTTTTTCAAAGAAAGACCTCGATGAAGCTGCTTACACATTGAGCATCAAGATCTATAGAGATAGATCAAGACGCTTGATAAGTTATTTCAATGAGTACATACCATGACAAGATTTTGAAGTAGTTAAAAATGGAACAGTCAAAGAAGGAGTTCTTGCCTGTGTTGCAAGGTGTGAAGTTGAGTAAAGACGCAAAACCCGACCACGGCAGAAGATAGAGAGAGAATGAAAGTCATTCCCTATGCCTCAACCATAGGTTCTATAAAGTATGCCATGCTGTGTACCAGATCTATTGTATACCCTACACTGATTTTGGCAAGGGAGTACAATAGTGATCTAGGAGTAGATCACTGGACAGTGGTCAAAATTATCCTTAGTAGAATAAGGATATGTTTCTCGGTTATGGAGGTGACAAAAAGGTTCATCGTAAAGGGTTACATCAATGCAAGTTTTGACATTGATCCAGATGACTCTAAGTCTCAATCTGGATACATATTGAAAGTGGGAGAAATTAGCTAGATTTGCTCCGTGCAGAGCATTGTTGACATAGAAATTTGCAAAATACATACAGATCTGAATGTGGCGGACCCGTTGACTAAACTTCTCTCACAAGCAAAACATGATCACACCTTAGTACTCTTTGGGTGTTAATCACATAGAGATGTGAACTAGATTATTAAATCTAGTAAACCCTTTGGGTGTTGGTCACATGACGATGTGAACTATGGGTATTAATCACATGGTGATGTGAACTATTGGTGTTAAATCACATGGTGATGTGAACTAGATTATTGACTCTAGTGCAAGTGGGAGACTGAAGGAAATATGCCCTAGAAGCAATAATAAAGTTATTATTTATTTCCTTATATCATGATAAATGTTTATTATTCATGCTAGAATTGTATTGACCAGAAACTTAGTACATGTGTGAATACATAGACAAACATAGTGTCACTAGTATGCCTCTACTTGACTAGCTCGTTAATCGAAGATGGTTATGTTTCCTAAACATAGACATGAGTTGTCATTTGATTAATGGGATCACATCATTAGGAGAATGATGTGATTGACTTGACCCATTCCGTTAGCTTAGCACTTGATCATTTAGTTTTTTGCTATTGCTTTCTTCATGACTTATACATGTTCCTATGACTATGAGATTATGCAACTCCCGTTTACCGGAGGAACACTTTGTGTGCTACCAAACGTCACAATGTAACTGGGTGATTATAAAGGTGCTCTACAAGTTTCTCCGAAGGTACTTGTTGGGTTGGTGTATTTCGGTATTAGGATTTGTCACTCCGATTGTCGGAGAGGTATCTCTGGGTCCACTCGGTAATACACATCACTTAAGCCTTGCAAACATTGCAACTAATGAGTTAGTTGCGGGATGATGTATTATGGAACGAGTAAAGAGACTTGCCGGTAATGAGATTGAACTAGGTATTGAGATACTGACGATCAAATCTCGGGCAAGTAACATACCGATGACAAAGGGAACAACGTATGCTGTTATGCGGTTTGACCGATAAAGATCTTCATAGAATATGTAGGAGCCAATATGAGCATCCAGGTTCCGCTATTGGTTATTGACCAGAGATGTGTCTTGGTCATGTCTACATAGTTCTCGAACCCGTAGGGTCTGCACGCTTAAAGTTCGATGACGGTTATATTATGAGTTTATGTATTTTGATGTACCGAAGGTAGTTCGGAGTCCCGGATGATATCGGGGACATGACGAGGAGTCTCAAAATGGTCGAGACGTAAAGATCGATATATTGGATGACTATATTCGGACATCGGAAAGGTTCCGAGTGGTTCGGGTATTTTTTCGGAGTACCGGGGAGTTATGGGAATACGGGGGAAGAAGTATATGGGCCTTATTGGGCTTTAGGGGAGAGAGAGGCGGGCCGAGCCCCCCCCCCCCCCAATGACTAGTCCGAATTGGACTACGGGGAGGGGTGGCGCCCCCTCCTTCCTTCTCTTCCGTCTTCCCCTTCCTTGTCTCCTACTCCTACTACTTGGAAGGGGAGGAATCCTACTCCCGGTGGGAGTAGGACTCCTCTAGGGCGCACCATAGGGGCCGGCCCTCTCCCCCTCCTATACTCCTTTATATACGTGGCCAGGGGGCACCCCATAGATAACAATTGATCTCTTGGATATTTTAGTCGTGTGCGGTGCCCCTCTCCACCATAGTCCACCTCGATAATATCGTAGCGGTGCTTAGGCGAAACCCTGCTACGGTGGAACATCAACATCGTCACCACGCCATTGTGCTGACGGAACTCTCCCTCAAAGCTCGGCTGGATCGGAGTTCGAGGGACGTCATCGAGTTGAACGTGTGCAGAAATCGGAGGTGACGTGCGTTCGGTACTTGATCGGTCGGATCATGAAGACGTACGACTACATCACCCGCGTTGTGCTAACGCTTCCGCTTTCGGTCTACGAGGGTACATGGACACACTATCCCCTCTCATTGCTATGCATCACCATGATCTTGCGTGTGCGTAGGAAAATTTTGAAATTACAACGTTCCCCAACTGAAGTACAGTACATCGCACTACTAGTTGAGAAAGTAGTACTAGTACTTCTACAGTACGAGTATGTAGTAAATAATATCCTCACCCCTTCGCTAAGGAACGATCGAGGAGCTATAGTTGGAAGGGACGAGGCCCTGCAGTTACTATGCTCTTATCTCCTCCTTGCCAGTTCCCCTCCCCCCGAAGAGAAGGCAGTTCGTCGCTGCTCCCATCGATTCGCCAGGCGGTTCTCCTCCTCGTCGGGGCTAGGAGACCTTGGACGACGATCCTCTGGGATAAATCGCACGCTGCTCCGATGTCCAAACCGCTGCAAGACTCGGTGCTTCCTGCACCAACTTTTTTTAGACGGTGCTTAAACATGCTTGGGAAAAGGCCATTCTTGTTGGTCTTCCATGCGTCCTCGAGGAGAAGGCTCCTCTATGGGACAATCCTTCGAATAGTCCACTGCTCCCTGGCCATGGTTGCACGTTGACTCGGCTAGAGTTGCCGATGTTGAGAGGTAGTCGGATTTTGTCCAATGAGCAAGTCAGTCATGGAGTTTGATCATGTAGTACTTAGTTATTCCATTTCCATCCCGTAATTTCTCCGCTGCCCACTGTCTTATATATAGGTCTGGGACGGTGCCAACGAAGATTGTCTTGCATACCTCTGGCGGGGTACCACCATCACTTTGCACAACATCCACAGTAGTGCGGCCGTTCTCGTAGACCCCTTATCCACCATTGGGATCGGCCTTCCGGACTGGCTGGGCTTGAATACGTATAATGTTTCCTACAAAAGATTGAAGAATATAGCAATTGCGGACTCACCAACAAAGCGACGTGGCTACGACGATTACTATGTCATCGCGGTGTTCGATATAAGGATTGCCATCAATGCAAGAGGCAATAACAGCAGAGGCTGGCGCATGTTGGCCGCGGCAGATTTGTACCCCTACACATTCGAAGACGCCGTGCACCATGTAGGCCGCATCTTCACGGTGACAAGCCAGGGGACTTGTTTCATTTGGTTGCCATCCTACGGTATGGGAGATTACAAACGGAATGCACAAACCATCATTTGCATCCCTAATGGTACTCCATTGTTTTGCAGGGACCAGTCATCCCCCGATCAAAATAAGATCGCCGATCCTGGATTTGCATTTGCATCCGCGATTCGGTCTAACCTGGAACCTTGTAGCTGATTTTGGCATATTGGGATCAATTATCTTAGCAGTCGTTACCCATGGTACCACTGATGTGTAACATGGTCACACAATGTACCATGATCGGACCGTCACCATCAACCCGGTATTCCATTTTCTCATTGATGTGTGTTAGAGTAGTAGAGTAGTAGTACTTGTTAATTATTTTCTTTTCTTGACTGGGACATGTTTACTGTACTAGTAGTATCATTTAGTATTATATTTTTTAACCCTCACGCCTTCTGTTTCATTGTTGTACTACTTACTATAGTAGTACTAGTAGTTGTACTTTTTACCTTGGAGGACGCGTATAGCTAGCTAGGCCCTTGAAGACTTGAACCCACTAGCTCCACCATTTTTGTTTTTCCATGTCTTACTATCTCATCCATGTAGCCAAGAGTGGCTATATATAATGAGCCGGTTATTTTACTTCCTCTATACCTGGGTAGTACTATTTGTTGCACAATATTACTGACCGACATATTTGAGCACAACATTATTATGCATGACCTTGACTATGTATGTCACCATGTGTCCAGATCTGAGATGTCGCGTGTACCAGATGAACGGCGTCGAGTTCGACCCTCGTGATGCTACGTGGGTGCCGAGGAACACTCTTGGAGAGTATTCGCTTTTCATTGGGGACAGCTACCCCATTGTTAAGCGGATGCCACCTTCCGTGCACGACACCGAAGGCCTGCTGTTCATGAAGCATGGTTGTTTCTTCAGTGTGCACCGCCGGATGAACGACATGCTGGGACACGCTATCCCTGATTTATGCCGCTTCAGCTTGGATGAGTCTCCATCGTGTGGAACCATACTAGAAAGTTGCGGCAATGATTCCCGTTGCCCACCGCTATGGACCGTGCCATCCATGAAGAACATCTTGGACTGGAACCTAGAGGAGGACATTTAGCCCATCTATAACGCGTAAGTGGAGTATGGTAAATTGTGAATGGTAGCGCTGTGAATATATGTAGACTAGTCATGCACAAATTTATCACATGAAGTGGAGATGAACTTGTGTGGCATACTGGCATTTGTCATTTAGAATTTATTACTAGTAAATGTGTTATGTGTACGTGCAACTTGTGTAGTTGTTGCACGGGCTCCAACACGCTCTTTAAAAAAAAGGTGGCACAGCTTTGGATATAGGTGACGTGGCGGCATCATAGAGTAGCATCGTTCGCTATAGTTGTAGTATATTACTACTAGGACGACAACTCCTATAAAACCTTGCGCTTGTCTCTTTGCCACTTTGCGGGGTTCAACAGTTCGTACTCGTGTGAACCTTGCACTTGTCTCTTCGCCTCTTTGGAAGGTCCAATAATGATGATACTACAGTACAATATGCTTCTGGCAATCTGACACCGATTGAACTGCTGCACATCCACCACGAGGGTGAGGGAGAGGGCGGTGTAGTCAAAATCCTCTCCTCGTCCTACAAGCCACAGCGCACGTGGGCGAGGGAGAGGCATAGTAAGCAAGCTTATCCTTGTTCGGTGAGTTGATGGGACACATCAAAACAGTACTCCCTCCGTTTCTTTTTAGTCTGCATATACGATTTGGTCAAAATCAAACTTTTTAAATTTTGACCAATTTTGTTGGAAAAAATATTGACATCTATAATACTAAAGCTATATGGTATGAAAATTAACTTCATGATGCATCTAACAATATTGGTTTCATATTGTGAATCTTAATACTTTTTTCTATAAACTTAGTCCAAGTTGAGAAAGTTTGACTTTGACCAAATCTTATATGCAGACTAAAAAGAAACGGAGGGAGTACTAGTACTCCCTCCTATCCTTAATAGTATGTGCATAACTTTTTTGATTTTCCCTATTTAGTCCGTGCAATCCCCGTTTGTGGCCATAGTTTCCGAAACTGGCCCGCAGCATCTGCTTCCCATGGTTCACATGCATATCTGAGTTAATTAATTCTTGTGTGTGAATGCAGAGAGAGAGGGGAGAGAGAAGCGCGTGCAAAGAGACGGAGAGAGAGTAGTGCACACGGGAATTGAGCCGTTTGACCTGCTGCGCCAATTGGTTGCATGCAGATGATAATTACTCAGTGTTTTATCTATGGCAAACCAGGGGCACTTTGGTCCAGATCTAACCGAAAGATCTTTTCCTTGGTATGCAAGCTCGGTCTTAGGCGCAAACAAAAAAGGATTGGAGGGAGTACTAGTCCATACTACATCCTTTCCAGTTAATATGGCTTAATTTGAAACGAGAAAAATACACTAGCGGTCAACGTATGTAACAATATGCTCTTTGCGGTCACTATATAGTTTTGCGGTGATTATACGATCACTAGCTCATCGTGGAGCATTGTATTGCACCCTACTGACCGGCCACATAGTCAACGTGGCACTTTGTTGACTGGTTAAATTGTCACCTAGTTTCTGGGTCCCACCTGTCAGTTGGCAGAGCAAAGAAATCAGTTAAACAAAACTTTACGCAGGCACGATAGGAGTCCAACCCTTGGGCGCGAACCACCCTGGCTGTGTATGTGATTGCATGCACGTGTACTCTCTCGGTCTTCCAACAAAGAGTGTACATTGGCTCAAAAACAAAGAATGTACATCTACACTTCCAATGCATTTAACCTTTAATCTAATTGATATTGATTCACTAATGCACCAGGTTGTGCTCTAGCTATAGGCTACATGTCTATCCTTGATTACAGCATGCAACAACCTTCATTTAATATTCACAGTGGAAGTAACTTCAGCAGTAACATCGAGTCCAACTCATCAAATTTTCTTATGTGGCAATGAGTTAATGAGGAGAGACGTAGTTTGAGTAACTTGACTAGTTACTGCAACATCACATGTCCCAATGCAATCTGAGTCTATAACCTAATAAATGCATATTTGCATGTTACCGCACTTATGTTACTACCCATTGTGAAGGTAGTAACATAGTCTAGGGATATGTGTATGTTACTAGTGTATGTTACTCTCCATTGTGGATAGTCTCAATGGTCGCATGCACACATAAGTCTGCTACATTTGGGGCTTAATTATGCCCTGGTCAATGTGTAAATCTCTATATGTACATGGTACAGTCTTTCACGGACGTAGGGAGTAGGTTGAGCACTTGAGCATGAGCGTGTGTGTTGTGTCGTGTGTTGTGTGCCGCATTGGTGCATGAGTGTTGTGTGTGTCCATGTGTACGTGTGAGTGTTGCATGTTGCATGCATGCATGCATGAAGCTTTTACACCCTCCAGTTGACATGTTCATATAAGCTTCATTAAAACATTGCATGCAAGAATTAAGAGATAACTCACCAATGTGTGTAAAAGTTCTGGTCAGTTGTTCCTCACGCATGCATTCCAATTAATACGTTCATAAACACAATTTTCTTGAGGAAAACGAGCCCATTAATGAGTACTTTCGAAAAAAATCTTCAGGAACTAATCATTTGCTACTACATTGGTTGATTATTGTTTTATTCCGTCCTGGTTTAATGGCCCCCTTCGTACTTGGTGTAAAATTTTGACCATAAATGTAACTAACAAAGTGTCAATGCATGTCATAAAAAACTATACCATTGAAAACTATGTTCAAATATGAATCCAATGATATGATTTTTGGTGAAATGCATTAACATTTTATTAGTTAAATACTCCCTCCGTCTATGTGTATAAGTCAGTTTACGAAAACCAAATAATCCCAAAACACTTAGGCGCGGTGCATTAATTCCCACCTCGTTTCTTGACATATCAACCAATAAGAGATGTGGGTGTGCATGTTTTCAATGACTCGAGACTACCAAACACGACATGTAGTGGTTAGTTCATTGCATGCAATGCTATTAATTAGCAAATAAACATTAAGTTCTCTTGTTTTTCTCTCCTTGGTCATGGTGCACAACCAAAGATGACTTATTCACCTGGACGGAGGGAGTAGATGGTCAAAGTTCGACACATAATTAATGCATTGGTAAACATAATTTTTTGAGGAAAACAAGTGCATTAATTGAGTGTTTTTTGCAAACTACAAAAATTATTCCACCACTCACCAACTACCTTGGTTGATGAGATTTTTGAATTGAGCCCTACTAGTACTCCTACATTATTGTCGCCGGGTGCCTTGCCAATATTTCATCTTGTTGGACAGGATGAGCGTAGAGGCATAGGGATACTGTAGATAGGAAGTCTTCGCGATCCATTATTCCCCATCTCGTTCAGAGAGAACTATTCAACTAGTCTTCACAGTGAAGTGACAATACACGCTGCAGCAGATGGGACACTTAATTAATAAGCTGAACCAGCATGTTGGTGTTACTAAATCAGCCTTACCCAGTACTGCCATCATGTTTGCCAGTGGAGCACGCTTCTGCAAATACGCATACACACCTCTCTCCTCCATTAACTGACATATGGGCCCTCTTGAGGTAGACCCACATGTCATCGGTGAAACTATTTACACTCCGAAGGACGGTATAGCCTAGTCGTAGTACTAGTAGAATTGAGATTTAATGCACTTTCTTCCCCGTCTTTCACTCTTGTTCCTCCTCTCTTCCCCATCGTCGGCCGTAAACCATCCCCCCCCCGCTCACTGCTCGCCCGCCTGCAACATCTTCCTTGGTAGCTCGCGCGTACCATATCCCCCCGCTCACTGCTCGGCCACACACGCCATCTTCTTCGCTCGCCCTCCTGAATCCACTTGCCCACTGGCTCGCAGGCACCGAAAACCCAAATCACTCAACGCCCTAAAAACCTATGGCAGAACTGACTGACATGTAGAGCCGCGATTGGAATTCCCTCCCCGATGTTCTCTTGGAGCAGATCTGTAATCGTATGGACCTTCTCAGCACCGTCCATCTGGCCACATGCTCGGTGTCTTTGTACCGTCTACTCGTCTGCAACCGGTCGGGCCTTTTCAAGACACCCTGCTTGCTGATGCCTGATCCTCGCAGGTGGCCCAGACACCGACTTGACGATCCTACGGAGGTTGTCGTGGTGCCCCTCGACATGCTACCACTACCCATCCACCTGCCCTTCATGCGCGGCCGCTACTGGGCGGGCATGAAGGCCAACTGGATCGTCCTCATCCACCTATCCGGTAGTCCGTGGCGTCTCGTGGATATCTAAACCCAACGAAAGATCACCCTTCCATCGTTGGATACCGCCGCCATCGAGCCTGATGGCCCACCGGACACTCCTGCCTACTATGCATGAGCAGTGTCGAGCTTTTGGCTCGACCCCTGTTTGCTGAAGGTTGTAATCTACGAAGTGCCCACACCGTCAGAAGACTACATGGGTTCCAAGCTCATTGCCTTGTTCAACATGGGATTAGTCTATCTGGAATTCGGTCGCCATACATGGTTATGGCTCATCGTCAATCCTGTTGAGCCAACATTTCTGTCTGATGTTATAGTGCATGATGGCATCGTTTACGCGGTCGATGCATAGATTGGCTGCCTATACTGGTGGAATCGATCGTCGTGTAATTGTTCTATCTCATCTCATCTTTACCTTATGAATACGACTGCGTGTTGATTGTTACAAATTTAGAATATATAGTATGTCTATAACCACATCATTTCTATATGTTCCTCTCATTTCCTAGATTTTTATGACCGCACATGTTATTGTCAGAGTTGATATGAGAATAATTGGCATCTAATGATTGTTAGAATAGATATTATGAGTATAACCTCATGAATGCTATATGTTACTCTCATTTCCAAGATTTTTATAACCACACATGTTATTGCTTAGAGTTGATATGAGAACAGTAATTAGTGCTATGGTAGAATATGAGTAGGCCCTATCATAGCTGTTTTCCTCTCATTGTTACATGATGTTTGAACCATGACATATTGCTAGAATATGAAAGCCATTGTCTTATTGTTTTAACTTGGGGTATGATTATGACCACGACATTGCAATTGTCTATCTATGATATTTGTCACTGTTATAATCAGTGGCGGAGCATGCCAGAGTTGTTTTTTGGGGGGGCATGTATAATATATGAGTCAGTGGGGGTGCCAAGCACACAAATATTCCTAATCTGAAATCTCTTTAAAAAATATTTGTGCATGCATGTGACAATCTTGGGGGGGCCACAGCCCCCCAACAATGCACTAAGCTCCGCCATTGGTTATAATAATCTTAATTCCACACATACTCTAAACATGATTGTATATTTTTGTCCATTTGGTCTCCAATTTGATTTATTGTAGCAGACGCAAATGCGCTGGCCTTCATGATTCCAGGACCTGAAATCATACCAGTCGATGGGTGGTGGTTTATCGCTCATTCAGCTGACGGTGGTCATTTGATGCTCATTCACACATACCAAATTGACCAAACCATTACATCAAACCACATGCGGTACAATGCCTGGAGCGTTCGTGACATTGATGGCTATGGATGCTTCATGTTTGAGAAAGATCCCAGCTCCGTTGGGCCAGACGTATTAACCTGGAGGCGGGTTTACAGCCTCCGCAACCACTCCATGTTCCTCGGGCTCAATTATCCGATCATCCAACCAATCATCGATCATATCACCAGCGATGATTACCGTGCTATGCAATTTCCATTCACCAGGGGGGAGTGTGTTTACACATCATACCATGTGTTTCATGAATCACCATATCTAGAGATTCGTCGACACAGCGTGTTGCCAGATAATCTTCAGTGTGTGAAAGGCATCAATCTTCCATGCGATGGATGGCTTTTGCAAACCCGACATGCGGCGATGTGGTTCATGCCAACAGCAAATATGCACAACTTGATTCCTACTGATATCTAGACTGAGCCATGTATCCTGCTGCTGTAGCATGACCCTCTTTTGTTGGATATTATGTACTGTGGTTAGTTTGAAGCACTCCTCTGGTTTGAACGATAGATACCTTTCTGAGATAAAGTGCATCCTAACTCACCTGCGTAAGATGTACTGAAAATGATGATGGAGATGCTGTGCAGAAGCCATATATAGTTTGAAGCACTCCTCTGGTTTGAACGATAGATACCTTTCTGGGATAAAGTGCATCCTAACTCACCTGCGTAAGATGTACTGAAAATGATGATGGAGATGTTGTGCAGAAGCCATATATATATAGGTTAGCACTATTCTGATCCTGGAATCAGAATAGTTACTCTGATCACAGCGGTGCTATATAGGTGCGACGCGGTGTTGCCGGACTGTTGATACGTCTCCAATGTATCTATAATTTATGAAGTATGCATTCTGTTATTTTATCATTCTTGAATGTTTTACAATTATTTTATAGCAACTTTATATCATTTTTTGGGACTAACCTATTGACCCAGTGCCCAGTGCCAGTTGCTGTTTTTTTGCTTGTTTTTTACATCACAGAAAATTAATATAAAACAGAGTCCAAACTCCATGAAACTTTTTGGATATTTTTTGTGGACCGGAAGGAACCCAATGGGCCAGAGCTGCACCTGGGGGGTGCCCCGAGGGGGGCACAACCCACCAGGGCGCGCGAGGGCCCCCTGGCGCGCCTAGGTGGGTTGTGCCACCCTCGGTGGCCTCCCGTACCCCTTCTTTGCATTATAAATTCCCAAATATTCTGAAACCTTTCTGGGTTAACCAAGATCAGAAGTTCCACCGCCGGAGGGCTCCGTAGCCACCAAAAACCAATCTAGACCCGTTCTGGCACCCTGTCGGAGGGGGGAATCATCTCAGGTGGCCATCTTCATCATCCCGGCGGCCACCACGATGAGGAGGGAGTAGTCCACCCTCGGGGCTGAGGGTTTGTACCAGTAGCTATGTGTTTACTTTCTCTCTCTCTCTCTCTCTCTCTCTCTCTTTCTCTCTCTCTCTCGTGTTCTTGAGATGTCACGATCTTGATGTATCGCGGGCTTTGTTAATATAGTCGGATCATATGGTGTTTTCCCCTCTCTATCTTGTTGTGATGAATTGAGTTTTTCCCTTTGAGATCTCGTTGTTATCGGATTGAATACTTTTATGGATTTGAGAACACTTGATATATGTCTTGCAATTGAATACTCGTGATGACAATGGGATATCATATTGATTCACTTGATATATGTTTTGGCACTCAACTTGCGTAATCCCGCAGTGACCTTGGGGTAATCTATGCATAGGGGTTGATGCATGTTCTTGTCCTTTTTTCTCTGGCAGAAATCTTGAGGCACTCTTTGTAGTTCTTTGTGTGGATTGAGTATTATGAATACTAGTGGACCCGTTGCGCCAAATGGCGCAGAGGCACACTAAATCCATGTGCGCGATGAAAAAAATACCCATGGTTTAATCCCCTTTAATAGGAAACATGAAAAGAATACTCATGGTTTAATCCCCTTTAATAGGAAACATGATGGATTGTTGTCCACAATGAGATGTATATACACATTTTAATTTGATAAGTCAAAATACTTTACCATGTTCGAAGAGACCCATTTGAAATCATGTTCGCATTGAAAACATTTGCAGTTTTCAGTGACTGTGTTTTTTAGCAAAAAATACATAGGCTTTTGTTTTAAAATATATGTACCTTTAAATTAATGAGGTTGCATGGTCATAGTGAGTTGAAGGTGAACTTTCCCATAGCTTGAGCAGGCTTGGATGGCTGGACTTTTGAAAACCATAAGCAAGAACCGATAAATGACACAGGATGCACGACTACCAAGTAATTGAAAAAACCCAGCAAGTGACACAGGATAAAAATCCGAATCTGATATGAAGTTAAAGACATCATTGGAAAGATCTAAAAATTCAACTATGTAGAGCGGGTTTGAGTGGCCACTATATTAACCAACACCAGCCATTTCACTAATTCAATTCTCTTGAATAACAACAACCACACATGTAAAAATGAGCCGGCCAGGAACTATTTTGAGGATGAACAAAATGCATAAAAATAGGAATGGAGAACCCAGTCATATAGCTTCACATTCACCAACTTGATGCTCCTACAAAGTCCACCCTAAGCCTGGAGCTGTTCTGTGTGAACCAAAACCAGTAAACCTACAACCAGTAAACCTACAAAGAAATTTACAACACAAGCAATTTGAGAGAGATTGGAAATAGGGCTCCAAGCATATTGATAATCCAGCTCACTTCCTGGAAAAAGGTGTATATGACTATGCAAATACATGTCGCAAAGTAGTCAAGTATATAGAATCACATGCACAACAAAGCATAAACAGCGAGACGATTTAATAACCTACATAGACCGACATCAACAGAATAAAAACAACGCCACCGACATACAGATAAATTTAAGGGAAAAAGGCATTTATCTCTACTCTTATCAGGCAGCTAATAGTTAGATGCAATAAAAGAAGGTAATCCTAGGAACACTTCGGTTCAGAAAAGTAAGTCAGGAGCACAGCTTAATTATCTCAACTTTCATATGTAACTCCAGCTCCAGCTTATCAGTTTAGGAAAGCAAGTCAGCACAACTCAATTATATGTACTCTCATATGTAATTGTCACGAACACTTCAGTTTAGAAAAGTAATAAATATAATAGCATGGTTGAAGATGCCGATCATACTTGCAACTCGTAATTTGTGAGGCAACACAAATAAGTGAACAAATAAAAACAATGAGCAAGCTACTGAATTAGAATAGAGAGGATAAAAGTGAATCACAACATGTATAGGACAATGCAGCAGTACATGTGTGTGAACAGAAACCCAGTTCATTATGGAAAGTGCCAACAAAATGGCAGTAATAGTTTTTTAGATTTATGTTTAGTAGCACATGCAACAGGTAGATCAGTCCATTTTTCATTTCAGGGAAATTTAAGACAATTTAGAATTGCCTAATTATTTTATATCCAAGACAGAAGGATTGGCAGCTTATCCTCAAATTGTATTCTTTACAGTTATAATGAAGGCTATACATGCAGAGTAATAGGCATGCTAATTGATAAGTTTGGTAACCAAGCGTAAAAGACGCTCGCTACAGAAAGACAGGCCATAGGACTGACAATAGAAAAAACAGTAAACCTGTGACAGAAAAGACAGCGTTGACTTTAGAAGAAATGTTACAACCAGTGACACAGATTTTCTGTTGGATAGGAAGCATGAAAGAAAAATAAAACCTGAGAATAAAAGCAATGCTTCTGTAGTTAACTTCGAAGAAAACACAGTTATAGATGAATAAGCTCATGTTGTTTGCAAAGTAAGATCATTGGTTCTCTCCGGCAATGGAAATCTAAAGAATCACAACCAGCTAAAACAGGATCTCTTTCTACAGATTAAACGGTGATACGCTGGAAACAATGTGAGGCAGCCTGACTCGCAATAGGTTTAACAGCAACAGAACCTACACGTTTTGGCTGTATATAGCTTTAGTTTCATTTTCAGGAGTTTTATCAAGGTTCCGAGAGTAACGAAAGATCAGTTACATGATATGATAGCAGTAAAAGATTTAAGCAACGTAGGGAAGATGTGAGTTACTATTTTGAGGTCCAAAGGAACAAAATGGCTAAAACAAACTGTAAATGAAGTTAGTTGAATGCCGTGATAATCTATAGGCCAATACTAATATTAAGTTGTCTCTGAAATAACTGGGAGTGGCTGTTTTTAATTGTAATCACTAACCTCAGAACCGTGCCGTGAATTCTCATATTGTTTGTACCATGCCGCATATGAAGAAAACTGACTGTGGGTTACTTCCATGCTTGCCACTTCATCCTGCAGTGCGCAGATATTAATTAGTAGCTTATACAGACCTATTGACATTTAAGAGAAGCACATAGCAAGCTAGGGAGAGGAATACTATAATGGTTGCAAACAAAATCAGTTATCAACTACTAATTGTTTAATTTGGTTATAAAAGAGATCTCTTAGGAATTCTGCACTTGTACATGTGCTGTTTGTTTGCATATGTCGTTCTGTATTGGATAATGCCTAGGTTGAACCTAATTGCAGCATATAATCAACCATTTTGTCAATCAACAACAGAATATGCTATCAGCTGGGACCAGAAGTCAATCAATATGAGCAGTGGCGCATTGGCATGACAGAAATTATGGGCATTGCAGGAATTGGTAAAGAAGTCATTCTAAACATCTGGTTTGTTGGGGAGAGGGGTACCCTCATCCGGCTGTTCTTTAGTCTGGTCATTGACGGAATGTTCTCCGGCCGGAGAAAATATGGCACGTATCTCTTCTGCGTCCATTGGTAGCTGCTGTAAAAGTACGGCTCTAGCTCTAGTTAGAAAATAAGGCACAAATGTCTTCTGCGTCCATTGATAGCTGCTGTAAAACACACGAGAAAGCAACGAGCACTGAGCATTTCTTTGCGTGCGAGCCCACACACGCGCGGAAGGGCCGAGAAAGCACACCGCGCTACAATGGCATTCCAACAGGCGCAATGATGGAAACAGAAGCGTTCATCCATTCAGACGCAAACAGCAAAACAAGCAACAAAATAAAAGCAAAACAAAAAGATACAAGGCCTTCAAACATCACTATTTTACAGAAGTATCAGTTCATCATATCCTCATACAAGCCGCGGAAACTAACACCACGAACCATGCACAACCAACTCAAGATGAAAACAGATGGCAGCATACACGCATTTCACCAAGCAGCCCTCACACATTTTATCAAACACCTAACAAGCATGCACCCATAGAGAAGCAGGGGAGGCGCGCACTAACCTGGACAGCAAGGACGGAACCACCCACGCTCCTACGAAAGAGCCAACGTGAAATCCAAGCAAGCTGCGCACGAAGGGAGCAAATGGAAACAGACGAGATCAGTAAATCATAGAAACAACGACAGGAAAGAACCGGAGGAGCAGAATAGAAAGAACCTCAACCAACAGCACCCATGGAGGAACGGATGGCAGAGCCGGAGGACAGGGCGCTCGAACGGGATGAAGCGAGGCGACGAATAGAGCGCGCAGCAGTGGGCGAAGCGAGCGTGCACAGAATGAGAAGCATGAGAAGAAGAAAAGGCCAACATCGAAGAGAAAAGGGGGCCCTTGCCCACCGCAACGGGACGCCCAACTCGCAAGAGCGGCATCGGAACCCACGAAGCAGACACCGACATGCGGCCTGCGTGGGGCCAGAACCCACCGTCAGCGATAGCGGCGGACAACGTGCAGCCTGGGCATGGCAGATGCACGCGACGCGGCAACGGCCCCACGGAGTGACACACGCACGTCCACCGCGCCCAGGGCGCGCGTCGGGCACAGCAGCATGGCACCAAGCAAGCCACACCCCAGAAGACGCCGGCGAGTCACAGACCTGTGAGCCCATCCAAGCGTGGGCCCACAGTCAGCAGCACACGGGCGGGTGAGCAAATCAAACCGAGCAGAGAAACCACCCACCCGAACAGAGGGCGCAGAGATGGGCGACGGGTCAAAGCGAACACAGGAAAAGAGGTAACTCCAATGACGAGTGGGGTCAAGGGAAGCACGACCCAAGTGGCAGTGTCCGAGTGCGCCAGTAAACAGAGTGACAAACCACCCAATGAGACGACTCGAAGGAAAAGTAGCTTGCCAGTACGCCTCACGACGCGACGCGGCATGGCGATAGCGTCCGCTCCATACGGAAGACACGGTCAGCAGAACCACGACATCACCCGAGCCAATCCAGATACAGGAGGCCACACGCACACAAAAAACAACAGCCCACGCCACCGACACGTGGGACCAAGGAGAAGGCAGGCCCACCAACAGCGGGCGAGCTGGAACCATATACGACTGAACAGAGGGGCAACTAGGAAACGGAGATAGCGCGCAGCGCCCACGACGCACGCCCGCCAGTGACGCTTGCGCACGCGGCGCGGCAGGATCAGCCGCCCAGGCACCCGAAAAAGGCTCACCCAGCCAATCTGATGAGAGACCGAGCCCACAGGTCATTGCCTGTATGAACTCACCCCACGTTAAAACAAAAACAACCGAAGATCCAACGTCAATCAATTGACCAACATCCAACGGTCCAACTCGAAACAAAACGATGGACAACCGAGAAGACGAGTTGGCTAGCCTCATTATATGTTAAAATGAATATGCTTTGGTGTTGTTCTAGTACGAACTCTAGGATAGATCGAACGAAAAAATAGCTTTGCGTTATTTTAGTACGAACTCTTGAATAGATCGAACGAAAAGAATAGCTTTGAGGTGGTTTAGTACCCTACAAACAATTCCTATCTTTTGTTCTCCGCTAATAGGAACTCGGGAGTGATTCTTCGTTACACTTTGAGGGATAATCATATGATCCAACTATATTAGCATTGTTGAGAGATTGCACTAGCGAAAGTACGGACCCTAGGCCTTGTTTTTAAGCATTTCAACACCGTTTTTGTGCCCATTTGCTATTTGCTACCTTGCTGTTTTTATTTATTCAGATTATAAAAATATATTTATACCATCCATATTACATTTTTATCACCATCTCTTCGCCGAACTAGTGCACCTATACAATTTGCCATTGTATTGGGTATGTTGGAGACACAAGAGATTTCTTGTATTTGGTTGCAGGGTCGTTTGAGAGAGACCATCTTCATCCTACACCTCTAACAGATTGATAAACCTTAGGTCATCCACTTGAGGGAAAATTGCTACTGTCCTACAAAACTCTGCGCTTGAAGGCCCAACACGTGTCTACAAGAATAAAGTTGCGTAGTAGACATCAAACTCTTTTCTGGCACCGTTGCCGGGGAGGTGAGTGCTTGAAGGTATATCTTTAGATCTTGTAATTGAATCTTTTAGCTTCTTTTTTTATCACTAGTTTGGTCTATAAAAGAAAAAAACTAAAAATAGAATTGAGGTTGCATCATATTATTGATCATCTTTATAATATCTTTCTTGAAAATGATGGTTCGGAAAATTGTGCTCAATTGTTAGAAGAAGAAGTCAATAAAATGTTTGGCACACTATATTTGAATGATGAGCATGATTGCAATGTTGTTAGTATTAGTTCTTTGAATATCCATGATGCTAATGATATGCAAAGCTACAAGCTTGGGGATGCTATATTTGATGAAGATGATATTTTTAGTCCCACAAATTTTGATTAGAAAAATTATTATGATGATTGCATGCCTCCTATTTATCATGATTATAATGATGAAAGTAGATTTAGAGAGGTCATGACTTTATTTAGTGATGAATCCACCATTTTGGATGAGTCTTCCTTTGACTATGATAACAAAGTTGCTATCTATGATGATTATGGTGATGACATGATAGAGGCTAAGGTGTCCCGATGTTTCGATGAGATGATAGCTATCGTTTTCTGTGGGAGTCGATCTTGACGATCCGACTACGAACGTGCGAGACGTCGCGCCTTAGCAATCGCTAAACCAACTTCCGAGGGTTATTGACCACGCCGGAGCACGATCAACCTGACCACGAGGGTCTGTTTACTGCGAACAAACAAAGAATAAGTAAGAAACTGAGATTGCAATCGGGATATTGCGAATATAAGATGAAAGCTTTATTGATCAAGGTGGGGTTCTGTGACGTCTTGGTCTGGTCGTTGGACACAAACGAAGTACGCGAAGTTGCAGCTATGGCGAACTTTTAATCTAAACAAAACCCAAAGTCTAAACGATGCCCTAAGGGCTGTATATATGGAGGAAGAGGGGGGAATTTCGTGGCCCTTGAGGGTGGGGTCCGAAACCAACCCTAACTCTTGTTTCCCCACACATACGGACTCTAAAAATAGCCTATACTTAGGTATTTCGAAATTACATGGGCCTGGCCCATTAATAAGGTGACGCAGCACCTAGAATAGCCAATGGACAAATATTATTAAGTGGCATCTTGTATATTTCGTCCAAGGCTTCATGCACTCCTTATGGCGGCTTCAAAGTCCTGAAATCATCACTTGTAACTCCGTTCTTGATCCCCTTGCGCCTGCCATCAACTCCATGCGTGTTCTTGCTCCAATGTTCATCCTTCTCCAAGCTAGGCCCTTCATTTGTAAGCAAAACAAATGTATCCAATTTAGGCAGCATCATAATCTCATGAACATTAGAATCATTACCAAGAAACGAAAGTACCTGGTAATTTAATTGGCATGCGCGAGCTCTAGTAATTGGTCCAGTATATGTAACAGTAGGGGTTGTGGGTGTAACAATGGTATTGATGTCCTCATCATCCTCCCCTTCTTGAAATGAAGTCGTCCTCGACGGAAGCGTGCCTTCCTCACCTAAATAAGGCTTCAAATCTGCAATGTTAAAAGTGGGACTAACCCCAAAATCTACAGGTAGCTCAAGTTTATATGCATTATCATTTATTTTCTCTAACACCTTAAAAGGACCATCAGCACGTGGCATTAGCTTTGATTTGCGCAGATTAGGAAATCTATCTTTACGCAAATGTAACCAAACAAGATCTCCAGGCGCAAACACAACATGTTTTCTACCCTTATCTCCAGCAAGTTTATATTTAGCATTCATACGCTCAATGTTTTCCTTAGTTAACTCATGCATTTTTAAAATCAATTCAGAACGTTCTTTAGCATCAAAATTAACCTTCTTTGAAGATGGAAGAGGCAACAAATCAATAGGTGCACGAGGTAGGAAACCATACACAATTTCAAAAGGGCACATCTTAGTAGTAGAATGCAATGAACGATTATAAGCAAATTCAATATGAGGCAAGCATTCTTCCCACATTTTCCTGTTATTCTTCAAAACAACCCTAAGCATAGTAGACAATGTTCTATTGACTACTTCAGTTTGTCCATCAGTTTGGGGGTGACAAGTAGTACTAAAAAGCAGCTTAGTCCCCAACTTAGCCCATAAACATCTCCAAAAGTGGCTAAGAAATCACGATTTGAAACAATAGTATTTGGCACACCATGTAAGCGAATAATTTCACGAAAGAACAAATCAGCAACATTAACAGCATCATCACTTTTATGACATGGTATAAAGTGTGCCATTTTCGAGAACCTATCCACGACAACAAATATGCTATCCCTCCCCTTCTTTGTTCAAGGTAAACCTAAAACAAAGTCCATAGATATATCCTCCCAAGGAACACTAGGTACAGGCAAAGGCATATATAAACCATGAGGATTGAGTCGTGACTTAGCTCTTTGACATGTAGTGCAGCGAGCAACAAAACGCTCAACATCCCGTCTCATCTTTGGCCAAAAGAAATGTGTAGCAAGTATATCCTCCGTCTTCTTGACGCCAAAGTATCCCATTAATCCTCCTCCATGCGCCTCCTGCAACAACAAAAGACGAACGGAGCTAGCTGGAATGCATAGCTTGTTAGCACGAAACACAAATCCATCGTTAAGAATGAACTTGTTCCAAGTTCTCCCTTCCTTACAATTCTGCAATACATCTTTAAATTCAGCATCATGAACATATTGATCTTTGATAGTCTCCAAACCAAATATTTTAAAGTCAAGTTGTGAAAGCATAGTATAACGACGAGACAAGGCATCAGCAATAACATTTTCTTTACCCTTCTTGTGTTTAATGACATAAGGGAAAGTCTCAATGAATTCAAACCATTTAGCATGTCTACGGTTCAGTTTTGCTTGACTTTTAATGTGTTTCAAAGATTCATGATCAGAATGTATAACAAATTCCTTGGGCCATAAATAATGTTGCCATGTTTCTAAGGTCCGAACAAGAGCATATAATTCTTTATCATAAGTAGAATAGTTCAGACTAGGCCCACTCAATTTTTCAGAAAAGTATGCAACAGGTTTTCCATCTTGTAATAACACACCTCATAATCCAATTCCACTAGCATCACATTCAAGCTCAAAAGTCTTATTGAAATTAGGAAGTTGGAGTAAAGGAGCATGTGTCAACTTATCTTTCAATACCGTGATGGCTTCTTCTTGTGCGGTACCCCAAACAAAAGGCACATCCTTCTTTGTAAGCTCGTTGAGAGGTGCAGCAATGGTGCTGAAATCTCTCACAAAACGCCTCTAGAAACCAGCGAGGCCAAGGAAACTCCTCACTTGTGTGACCGTTTTGGGCTGCGGCCAACTCTCAATAGCTTCAATCTTGGCTTTATCAACTTCAATTCCCTGTGGAGTAACAACATAGCCAAGAAAAGATACTCGGTCGGTGCAAAAGGTGCACTTTCCAAGGTTTCCAAACAAACGTGCATCACGTAGAGCAATAAAAACAGCACGTAAATGTTCCAAATGTTCCTCCAAAGATTTGCTATAAATCAATATGTCATCAAAGTAAACTACCACAAATCGTCCAATGAAAGCACGTAAAACTTCATTCATTAATCTCATGAAAGTACTAGGTGCATTAGTTAACCCAAAAGGCATGACTAACCACTCATATAATCCAAACTTAGTTTTAAATGCTGTTTTCCATTCATCTCCCAATTTCATACGAATTTGATGGTATCCACTACGCAAATCAACTTTGGAGAATATTGTAGAGCCACTCAATTCATCAAGCATATCATCTAACCTAGGAATAGGATGACGATAACGAATAGTAATATTATTAATGCCTCTACAATCAACGCACATACGTGACGTACCATCCTTTTTCGGCACTAAAATGATAGGAACAACACAAGGACTAAGGGATTCACGTATATAACCTTTGTCGAGCAGTTCTTGTACTTGATGCATAATCTCCTTCGTCTCCTCTGGATTGGTACGGTATGGTGCACGGTTGGGTAGCGAAGCACCAGGAATTAAGTCAATTTGATGTTCAATCCCTCGAATAGGTGGTAATCCCGGTGGCACGTCGTGTGGAAAGACGTCAGTGAACTCCTGCAAAATGTTAGTGACAGCAGGGGGCAAAGAGGAAGGCACGTCCTCGAATGAAAATAATGCCTCTTTGCACACAAAAGCATAGCAAACAGATTTGCTAAAATCTAGCTCATCAATATCAGATTTGGTGGCAAGTAAACATGCACTTTTCAATTTAATTTCAGAAACAACAGTAGATGGTTTATAATTAGGCTTCATTTGGTGCTCAAATTCTTTTGCCACAATCTGATTTTCACTCTTATTTGTCTCCTGTTTTGCTTTATTAGCTCTATTAATATCATCTTTCAAAATGGAATCAGGAGTCATAGGAAGCAAAGTAATATTTTTATCGTTATGAACAAGGGTATACTGATTGTTTCTACCATGGTGTACAGAATTTTTATCAAATTGCCATGGTCTACCAAGTAATAAGGAACATGCTTGCATAGGTACCACATCACAATCAACATAATCAGCATATGTAGAGATACTAAAATGCACACGAACAGTACGTGTTACCTTAATCTTGCCGCTGTTGTTGAACCATTGGATGTAGTAAGGATGTGGATGTGGTCTTGTGGTGAGAGATAGCTTCTCCACCATCTCCATGCTAGCCAAGTTATTGCAGCTCCCTCCATCTATGATCACGCGAACAGAACGTTCCTTCACAACTCCCTTTGTATGGAACAAATTATGCCTCTGATTTTGCTCAGCTTGTGTAACCTGCACACTCAAAACACGTTGAGCAACTAAACATTTATACCTGTCAGCATCTTCAGGAGCCATGTATTGCGTCTCATGATCAGAATCGTCTCCACCGTGTTCGTCACGCGTAATAAGAGCCAAAGTCTCCTCATCATAGTCACTAGCGGACTCATACCCACCATCCTCAGTAACAATCATCACACGCTTAGATGGGCATTCTCTCGCATAATGACCTCCACCCTTGCAACGTCGACAAATAATATCATGTGTTTGCCCTGTTGATGCCATGGATGAAGAAGAGCTCTTTGCAGGCCCAGAAGGTGTGCTCTTGGCAGATAGTGGTGATTGTGCCTGCTTTATTGTATCACGGTTGGAGGTGGCAGCCGACGGAGGCGCCGGTGTAGCAAAACGTGTGGAAGTAGATGATGCACGTGGTGTCCATGATGAAGGTCGACCTGCAGAAAAGTTAGTCCGCGCCAATGCCTGTCGATCCTGCACTTCATGTTCAGCTTTACAAGCAAGATGGAATAAACGAGTGATATTAGTATACTCCTTATACTCTAGAATCGTCTGAATCTCTCTATTTAATCCACCCATAAAACGTGCAAGCATAGCTTCATTCTCCTCAACAATACCACATCTAATCATGCCAGTTTGTAATTCCTGATAATATTCTTCTACAGAATTTTTTCCCTGTCTTAAGCGCTGCAATTTTTGAAGTAATTCACGTTGATAATATGGTGGAACCCAACGAGTACGCATAGCAGTTTTCAAAGCAGCCCAAGTAGCCGGAATAGGATATAATCTACAATGCTCAGACCACCAAACACATGCAAAACTAGTGAAAGCACAAACAGCAGCAGGAACACGTCTCTCCTGGGAATATTGTAAACATGTAAATCGTTGTTCAGTTTCTAACTCCCAAGTAAGATATATATCAGGAACATATCTACCCTCAAATGGTGGAATATTCAATTTTAGTTTAGGGAGATGGTCATGATCTCGTACCTGAGGGTGAGCCCTACCATTGCCATTATTTGCATGTGGACGACCTGGTGGTTGTTGTGCTGGTGGTGGCACGTAGTTCTGATTTTGATCAACCTCATCCTCATAATCTCCCACATAATCATCCTCCTCCACATCAGCAGTAGGAGCCACAGAAGTATCAACAGCAGCACCAGCAGTTTGGCCCGACTGAAGAGGGACACGGCTCGCTCGGCGGAGGGCTGTTTCCCGACGTGGAGGTAGTCGGTGTTGTTGCTGTTGTTGCAGAGGTGCGGCAGGAGCAGCCGGTGGTGGTGGTGGAAAACGCGAAAGCAATTCAGCAAACTTGTTATTGAGCTTTGTTTCAAACGTCTTCTCCATGCCATCTATCTTCTCCATGGCCTCTTCAAATCTATCTATCACATCTTGCACCTGTCCACTCATCATTTGCTGAAACGTATCATGAAGCTCCTTGTTCGTCAAGTTCTCCCAGTCAGTCTCGTCGGCTTGTGATCCTGGCATGGTTAGTAGCAATAGAAACACACAATAATATGATCCTACAGACTACTAACAAGTGGTGGTGGTGGCGGGTGTCACAAATCCGTCAAACAAATCTCAAATTCTTACCAGTTCTTACCCAGCAGCAGGCGGTGATCGGCAACCGTTGTAGTCAAAACTCTCAAAAGCTTGGATAGAGCGATTGCCAGGGAGAGTCAAACGCACGACGTAGATGTATGTGGAGCTGGGAAGGCTTATAGTATGGTAGCAAAAAGGGTCAGCAATAATCAATTCAGAGATGCAAAGTTGAATAAACGCTCAACGACGGTACTGTGCTGGTCCTAGGCTAGACCGTGCTAGAGACGCGAGCCTAGAACACTAACAAAATCACGGCGCTGCACGTAAATAAGGGAAAAGCACACTCTGGAACTCTCTTTTTTTCGCTCTTTTTTTTGCGCTCCTTTTTTTTGTGAAAAATCACTATAATGGTGAGTGTCTCAAAACTCTTCCCTCGTCAAACTGATAGGATGGGCACGAATTTTTTTTTCACTTTTTTTTCGGAAATCAGGGCAGCGACGACAAAAAAGTGCGACAAAAAATCACTATGATGGAACGTGGCTCAAAAGACTCAGAAAAGCCTAAAAATAGGATAGGGAAAAAATTCCCGTGAAAATTTTGGCCTAAAAACTGCCCGGGGGTCTCCAGACTCTTTTTTTTCCCGAGACCTATGCAGGCAAGGAAACACGAATTGGAATTTAGATTGATCTCAAGAACAAACCTACTATGAGAAGAACTCGGATTGGTGGTGGATATATGGTTGTGGTATATGGCAGCGGTGGTGGTATATGGTAGCGGTGGTGGTATATGGATAGAGATTGGTTGTGGTATATGGATACGGATTGGTGGTGGTATATGGACATGGATTCAGAGCGGTGGCGGATAAGCAAAAGTGGTAGATGGGCGATGATGATGGTGCGGCGGCGTGACAACTTATGACCAGAACTCAAAACTCTAAAAGACTAGACTCTAAGACCAGCAACTTGACACGACGATGCAACCGCAAATTCAACAAAGCAAAAACCCTAAAAAGATTATGCAAAGGCTCAGATTGGTTCGGATATGATGAACAAACCCTAATTTTTTTGTGTGTGGCTTTTTCGTGGACTGTAGGTATGAAGAACAAACTCGATCTAATCTACGAAAAACTATAAAATCTCACCGAGCAACCTGGAAATCTGATACCACTTGATAGAGGCTAAGGTGTCCCAATGTTTCGATGAGATGGTAGCTATCGTTTTCTGTGGGAGTCGACCTTGACGATCCGACTACGAACGTGCGAGACGTCGCGCCTTAGCAATCGCTAAACCAACTTCCGAGGGTTATTGACCACGCCGGAGCATGATCAACCTGACCACGAGGGTCTGTTTCCTGCGAACAAACGAAGAACAAGCAAGAAACTGAGATTGCAATCGGGATATTGCGAATATAAGATGAAAGCTTTATTGATCAAGGTGGGGTTCTGTGACGTCTTGGTCTGGTCGTTGGACACAAACGAAGTACGCGAAGTTGTAGCTATGGCGAACTTTTAATCTAAACAAAACCCAAAGTCTAAACGATGCCCTAAGGGCTGTATATATGGAGGAAGAGGGGGGGGGGGTAATTTCGTGGCCCTTGAGGGTGGGGTCTGAAACCAACCCTAACTCTTGTTTCCCCACACATACGGACTCTAAAAATAGCCTATACTTAAGTATTTCGAAATTACATGGGCCTGGCCCATTAATAAGGTGACGCAGCACCTAGAATAGCCTATGGACGAATATTATGAAGTGGCATCTTGTATATTTCGTCCAAGGCTTCATGCACTCCTTATGGCGGCTTCAAAGTCCTGAAATCATCACTTGTAACTCCGTTCTTGATCCCCTTGCGCATGCCATCAACTCCATGCGTGTTCTTGCTCCAATGTTCATCCTTCTCCAAGCTAGGCCCTTCATTTGTAAGCAAAACAAATGTATCCAATTTAGGCAGCATCATAATCTCATGAACATTAGAATCATTACCAAGAAACGAAAGTACCTGGTAATTTAATTGGCGTGCGCGAGCTCTAGTAATTGGTCCAGTATATGTAACAGTAGGGGCTGTGGGTGTAACAATGGTATTGATGTCCTCATCATGACATGTATGCTATAAAGAATAATGATAAGAATGTAACTTGTCATCATGATTTTAATTTTCACTCCCATGATAGTTATTTTGTTGAGTTTGCTCCCACTACTATTGATGAGAATAAATTTGCTTATGTGGAGAGTAAAAAAAATTCTATTCTTATGCATCATGAAAAGAATGCTTTATGTGATAGTTATATTGTTGAATTCATTGGAGTAGTAGAAATATGGTTTGAGTGCAGATTTCTACAAACAGTTCTGTTGTTGACAGATTCTGTTTTCAATGCATAGTTTGCTTGTTTTCTAGTTTCTATAGCTTATATTGCTCAATATAAATTGTAGAAATGATATGATACAGTAGGCATTGTGTGAGAACAATTGTGAATCTTGTATTTGACAGTACCAAAAGTGAAATGGTTTGCTCTTTATTATACTAACCTGTAAGTGCATCTAGTGCCACCCCTAGTTGGTTTTGGAGTATTGACGACAAACCTAGTTGAGGGACTAATGTGTTTGTGAGAATTGCAGGATAACACAGGTAGAAGTCCCTCATTGATTCGGTTTTACTACCAGAGATGACCCCTAAAATGTATGAAGACATTGAAGCCAAAGGTGGTATATGAAGATATTCACATTGAAGACTATGACAAAAGAAGACACGTTATGAAGCCTATGGAGCTCGAAGACTTAGATCTTTCGTAGTTCTTTTTCTTTTGTGTTGAGTCATAGGAACCACCGTACTGTTAAATGGGGTCCAGGAGAACCAGTCAGAATGACTGAAGTGATGCCTAAACCAAAAACCTATGTCTTTGAGTGAAGACAATGAGAGCGAATCTTGTCCAGAGCCGGACAAGTCAGCTTTGCTTGTAGCCCAAGTAAAGTTGCCATGAGAGTTTGAAATCTGACCGTTGAGACACGTGTCAGTTCCTTAGTGACCCAGGGTCATTTCGGAAAAATCAGGTCGGGTTGCCAAGTGGCTATAAATAGCCCACCCCCTACAACCATAAACGGTTGGCTGCTCAGATTTCAGTGCATGGCTTTTGTCGTTTGAGAGCAACCCACCTCGAAGCCTTTGAGAGAAAATTCCTAGCGAGGAGAAAAGCCCTAACCACCCAGAGCCAGAGAACATTGGGCATCACTTAAGTCTTCTTGTCTGTGTGATCTGAAGACTTATTACACTTGAGGACTGTGAATCCTCCAGACGGTTAGGCGTCGCGTTCAGAGCATCCAAGAGACATTGTGGATTGCCAGTGAACAAAGTCTGTGAAGGTTTGGGAGTCTACCTTGAAGACTTACCAGAGTGATTGGGCGAGGACTATGTGACCTTAGCTCAAGGAGAATATGGTGAGGACTTGGTGTCCTGAGCTGCGTGTTCAGGACTGTGTGTCCGGGACTGTGTGTCCTGAGGTTTAAATACCTAGCCGCTCCAACCAGACGTACAGTTGTCACAACAACTGGAACTGGTCCAACACATCATTGTCTTCAACGAGTCACCGGTTTCATCTTCACTTCCTTTTTCTTACTGTTACTCATTGTGAAGCCATTGCATGCTTGCTATATATTTTGTCTTCACAATGTGAATGTATGATCTGTTTGGCTTCCTAACTTCTTCCTACCTGATCCTTATTACACTGCAGTTGTTTGTCTTTTGTGCTTTCACCCTTTTGAATACTTGACCATGGCTTGCCTAGTGTAATCTAACTTCCGCTGCATAGTAATAGGCAAAATCTTCGCTGTTTGTCTTCATAACTCCCATGTTTTGAAGACTTTCATAAAAATCGCCTATTCACCCCCCTCTAGTATATAACGCACTTTCAATTGGTATCAGAGCGAGGTGCTCCCTTGTTCTGTGTGATTCGGTTTAACCACCTAGAGTTTTAGCTATGTCGACTGCAGGGATAATCAAAGTCTCCGCTGCGTGCCCCGTCTTCGATGGAACTGAATATCCCTACTGGAAGAATAAGATGCGCATGCATCTTGAAGCCATTGATGTCGACCTATGGTATGTCGTCGAGAACGGCGTTCCCAAGGCTGGAGAAGGTGTCACTGCTGCTGATGTCAAGAAGTTCACTCAACTGGACTCTACTGCCAAAAATATCATCTGTGGTCATCTGACAAAAGGACAGTATGGCCGTGTGAGTGCCTTGAAGACATCTAAGCTGGTCTGGGACTGGCTCTCCAAGGTCAATGAAGGCATCTCAACCCAGAGAGATCAAAGAATCAGTGTTCTTCGCAACCTCTTCAACCGCTTCAAGCGAAATGACAATGAGAATGTCCAGCACACATTTGACCGGCTCACTGACATCACAAATGAACTTCAAGCCCTCGGCGCCACTGAGATCACCAAACATGAAATCGTCAAGACGCTGCTGAGATCACTTGATAGTTCGTTTGACATCCTAGCCCTGATGATTCAAGAACGTCCTGATTTCAAGACACTCGATCCGTCTGACATACTTGAGAGGCTCAACACACATGAGTTCCAGCTTTCTGAGAAAAGAGATATCTACGGTCCAAACTATGGGCGAACTCGTGCCTTGAAGGCAAAAGCTGTTTCCTCATCTGAAGAAGAATCTGACAGCAGTTCTGATGATCCTAAAGACATTGGAAGGGAACTTGCAATGCTAGTGAAGAAGTTCCAAAAATTCACCAAGAAGAAAGGCTTCAGAAAATCTTCACGATCAAGCTCAAGGAATGATGAAGCTTCTGCTCATGACTACAAGAAGAAAACATGTCACAAGTGCAAGAAAACTGGACACTTCATCTCTGAGTGTCCACAGTGGGACAATGAGAACAGAAGGAAGAAGAAGAGCAAGGAATATGATTCTGACGACAAGAAGAAGAAGAAATACTCAAAGTCTTCTTCCAAGTCTTCCTCAAAGTCTTCATCACACAAGAAGAGCTCATCTGGCAAGGCACGTGCGTTTGTTGGCAAGGAAATGGATTCAGAGGAGGAGTCTGATTCTGGCATTGTGAGTCTGGCTACAGCATACGTCGCCAAGTCCATCTTCAACACTGAAGACAATGACTTCATCACCGACACTGATGCAAATGACAAGAACGACTCCACTCCTACCTACTGCTTCATGGCACGCGGTGCCAAGGTAAACACACGCACTACTCGCTATCAAACATCTAGTGACGATGACTCTGACTGTGATTCAAAACCCAGCTACAAAACACTTGCTAAAATTGCAACCGAACAACAGAAAGCTATGGAACATATTCAAAAACTGTTAGACAGAAGCGATGATCTGTTGGGTGCTGAAATGACTCGATCTGAATCCTTAATTGAAGACATAAAAAATCTTCATGTTAAGTATCAGGAACTTGAAGATCGTCTTGATACTCTCTCAACAACTCATGAAAAGCTTTCCTATGATTATCTTCAAAGGAAGCAAGAACTTGAGAAATTGAGAGCGGCTCATGAAGATCTTCAAAAGGAAAACAAATCACTTCGCGCCGAACAGATCAGTTCCGCTCAGGAAGGATTTGAACCACCATGTCTTAAATGCATTGAGCGTGATAATGCTACTTCTGTTGCTGAATGTTCCACTGCTACTGCTGTTGCAATATCTTCAACTGTTGATGTGGTAACTAACCCCTCTGCTGAGGATACCACTGCTATTGCTGATGAGAATGCTAGGTTGAAGACATTGCTTGAAACAGGGATGTACAAAAGTCTTAAAGGACATCAGACATTATGTGATGTCCTCAAGAAGCAGATTCTGAACCGAAACCCTAGGAAAGAGGGTGTTGGGTTTGTAAGGAAAATAAATGCAGATGGCTCTTATTCGAAACCTGAGCAGTACCCCAAAACCACATGGGTTGCTGCAAAGGAACCTTCAGCAGATCCATCCAATTTATCTGGCTTCACATGTGCTAACCCCATTATTATTGATGAATCCTTTGATGCAAACTATAAACTGTTTAAGAATCAGAATGGTGAAGTGTTTGCCAGGTACATTGGTACTAACTGCAGGAATGGACCGCCTATGAAGAAGATCTGGGTTCCGAAAAAGTGTCTGGAAAATCTTCTTGTGAATGTCTTCATGACACCTCACTTGAAGAAGACAAACCTCAGACCAAAGGTTTCATACGGTCCAAAGGCTTCATACAAACAGAGGACTCACCTGAGTCACACTAACGCAAATGTTTTGCAGGGAAACCATACTCAGGCATATGAATATGAGAGCGGTTCATCGAACCATCATGTTCATATGACCAAAAATTATTCTGCTTATTCCTATGAGTATTATTGTCCACCTGCAAGACTGTTTGCTAAGGCTTCAAAGCCAAAATTCTCAGATGCTGCACTTAGACTTATTGCTTCTAAGCCACCCTTGAAGATGTGGGTGGTTAAGAAAGCTTAACTCTCTTTTGCAGGGAAAGGTCTCCAGCAGAAAAACAAAATCTTCTGACGCTATTGCTGGGGACCTTAAAAATCTTGTAGGGCGCAAGATAAAATGCCCGAATGGCATCATTATGTACTTCGTTCCTGAATCGCATGCTACTCTCCCTATTAGTCCTAATCTGGATCTAAGTTTTCATAACCCACTGGTTCGTCAAATGTTTTTGCTTCACAATTCTCTTCGTGAAGCCTATCCCCCTAACTGCACTGTAGGGTACGACACCAGCGTCTTCAAAGTCTTCAGAATGGATTATTGACAGTGGGTGTACAAATCACATGACTGGCAAAAGAAGCCTTCTTATGGACTCAACCTTACGTCCATCCGACAAGAGCCACATCACATTTGCTGACACTGGTAAAAGTAAGGTATTAGGTCTAGGTAGAGTTGCAATCTCAAAGGATCAACACATGGATAAAGTCATGCTTGTTGAATCCCTTGGCTTCAACTTAATGTCTGTCTCAATGCTTTGCGATTTGAACATGATCGTAATGTTTGGAAAATATCGTTGCCTAGTACTAATGGAATCTGACAAGTCTCTAGTGTTTGAAGGGTATCAAAAAGATGATCTGTACGTGGTAGATTTCTCAGCAGGGCCACAACTTGCAGTTTGTCTTCTTGCAAAAGCTTCAGAATGCTGGCTTTGGCATCGAAGGCTTGGGCATGCTGGCATGAGGAACCTCCACACCCTTGCGAAGAAGAAGCATGTCATAGGCATCGAGGGCGTCAAGTTCAAGAAAGATCACTTATGCGGTGCCTATGAAGCAGGGAAGATGACAAGGGCAAAACATCCTTCGAAGACAATCATGACTACTACTCAACCCTTCGAACTGCTCCACATGGATCTTTTCGGCCCCACTCACTACTCAACTTTTACTACTACTGCTTGCCTCTATGGCTTCGTCATTGTTGATGATTACTCTAGATATACTTGGGTGCACATAATCCTTTACAAGAATGAAGTGCAGGATGTCTTCAGACGCTTCGCCAATCGTGCTATGAACAATTTTGGCGCCAAGATAAAACACATCAGAAGTGACAATGGCACTGAATTCAAGAACACTGGCCTTGATACATATCTTGATACCTTGGGCATCACACATGAATTCTCAGCTCCGTACACGCCACAGCAGAATGGCGTCGTCGAACGCAAGAACAGAACACTCATTGAGATGGCCAGAACAATGCTAGATGAATACAAGACTCCAAGAAAATTCTGGACTGAAGCCATTGACACTGCATGCCATACAATCAATCGTGTTTATCTTCACAAGATTCTGAACAAGACATCTTATGAACTCCTAACTGGCAAGAAGCCAAATGTCAGTTACTTCAGAGTATTTGGCGCAAGGTGCTGGATCAAGGGCCCACACCACACCTCAAAGTTTGCACCAAAAGCACATGAGGGCTTTATGCTTGGATATGGAAAGGATTCGCACTCCTACAGAGTCTTCAATCTCTTTCATTACAAAGTGGTTGAAACAGTGGATGTGCGGTTCGATGAGACAAATGGTTCACAAAGAGAGCAACTGCCAAATGTGCTAGATGAGATTCCAACTAGTGAATCAATCAAGCTAATGGGAACTGGAGAGATTATACCTTCTGAAGCTCATCCTGAAGAAGAACTTATCATCTCAGCACCTGATCAACATGAAGACAATGCTCAGCCTGAAGACATTCCTCCCAACAACAACACAGATCAGCAAGAGCAAAGTCTTCGCCCTGTACATCCTCGTGTTGCCAATGAAGTGCAGATTGACAGAATAATTGACAGCATCAATGCACCTGGTCCAGTCACTCGTTCAAGGGCAACTCAGCTAGCAAATTTCTGTGGGCACTTCGCATTCGTCTCAACATCAGAACCCAAGAAAGTTGAAGAAGCCTTCATGGAACCTGAATGGATTCAAGCTATGCAAGAAGAGCTTCAACAGTTTGAGCTGAATAATGTATGGGAACTGGTTAAGCGTCCTGATCCACGGAAGCACAACATAATAGGCACCAAATGGATATACCGCAACAAACAAGATGAGCATGGTCAAGTTGTCAGAAACAAAGCTTGTCTCGTTGCTCAAGGATATACTCAAGTGGAAGGCATTGACTTCGATGAAACATTTGCTCCCGTGGCTAGGCTTGAAGCCATACGCATTCTGCTGGCCTATGCAAATCATCATAACATACTTCTATATCAAATGGATGTGAAAAGTGCCTTTCTCAATGGCAAGATTGAAGAAGAAGTGTATGTTGCACAACCGCCTGGCTTTGAAAATCCAAAACATCCTGACATGGTATACAAGCTCAACAAGGCACTGTATGGCCTCAAACAAGCCCCTAGGGCCTGGTATGACACACTCAAATACTTCCTGAAGAGCAAAGGCTTCATACCTGGTTCCCTGGATCCCACTCTTTTCATGAAGACATATGATGGTGAACTGTTTGTGTGCCAAATATATGTGGATGACATTATCTTCGGCTGCACCAATCAGAAGTACAGTGAAGAGTTTGGATATATGATGCAAGAGCAATATCAGATGTCCATGATGGGGGAGCTGAAGTTCTTCCTTGGTCTTCAAATACGACAACAACGCAATGGCATCTTCATATCTCAAGAGAAGTATCTCAAAGATTGCCTGAAGAAGTTCGGTATGCAAGACTGCAAAGGCTTCACAAAACCAATGCCAACCAAACATCATCTAGGTCCTGACGACAATGGTAAAGAGTTCGATCAAAAGGTATACCGCTCCATGATTGGTTCTTTGCTTTATTTATGTGCATCTAGGCCAGATATTATGCTTAGTGTTTGCATGTGTGCTCGATTTCAAGCGGCACCAAAGGAGTCGCATCACTTAGCTGTGAAGCGAATTCTTCGATATTTGGCTCACACCCCAACTCTAGGATTATGGTATCCAAAGGGCTCAGAGTTTGATTTGGTTGGATTTTCGGATGCTGATTATGCTGGTGACAAAGTTGATCGCAAGTATACATCAGGCACATGTCACTTTCTGGGACGATCACTTGTATGTTGGTCTTCAAAGAAGCAGAACTGTGTATCTCTCTCCACTGCTGAATCTGAATACATTGCTGCTGGATCTTGCTGCGCTCAGCTTCTGTGGATGAAGCAAACACTCAAGGATTATGGCATTCATCTGAAGCAAGTACCACTTTACTGTGACAACGAAAGTTCCATCAAGATTGCCAACAACCCAGTTCAGCACTCGAAGACAAAGCACATTGAAATTCGTCATCACTTTCTCAGAGATCATGTTGTGAAGGAAGACATTGATATCATACACGTCAACACTGAAGAACAATTGGCAGATATCTTCACCAAGCCCTTGGATGAGAAGAGATTTTGCAAGTTACGGTGTGAGCTAAATATCCTGGAATCCTCAAATGTCCTGTGATCAGGCACACATCCTAACACTTATGCATATGATGACTTAGATGTGCAACGCACAAAGTAAAGTATATCTTCAATCAATGAAGACATACATTCTAAGTGTGAATACATTAATGTGGAATTTGACTTCGGAGTGCCACGATAATTGTGCGCCGTGTCTGGGTCTAATACTTCCTATACGGTGGGTAACGCCACCACCAAACGTTCTATTTTGAAGTGTTTCACTCATGGCGTTACCTTGCAATATCTTCACATTTGGTTTGGCTTCGAACTCAACATGTCTTCATGATTATCTTCACTACGTTGATTATATAGATGTATACATAATAGTGTTCTGTCCTCTACAGCATTCACTTATAGCTATGTCTTCTTGGTTGAATCTTTTGAACTAAGTGAATGTGATCGGACCCTAATCTCTCTATGCTTTCTATCTCAAATTCTATCTCTCCAAGTCATATGCATTCTATTGAAACTGTCGAATGTCTTCACTGCGTCTTTGTCAGCAGAAGATATAGAGACAACCATAAAGTCCGTTTTCAATGCTCATTCCTCCACATAAAATCCGGAGAAAAAGGAACGACCGCCCGACAATCCAGGCATGCGTGGGACGTGGAACAAACCCCAAACTTCCGCAAACAGGCCACGCGTTCCTCAGATGCGAATCGCCAGGGGCACCTGTGTAATAGCACAGTGCCGCCCCTGTGCCTATAAATTCACACTTACCGCGGTCATTATCTCCTTCTTCCACCCTCGCACGAACCCTAGCGCCACCGCTAGCTCTCGACGACGCCGGTGATGAAGCGCTTCGCTGCCGCAACCTCTCCGACGCCGTCCTCACGCCGACCGCGGACATCGTTCTCTCCGCCGTCGCCGTAGGTGTCTTCCGTCGCCAAGTTGGGGCACGGAGGACTGAACTGCTCGGCATCATCTCCCACTTCCGTCTAGCAGTTCCAAGTGTGGTAAATAAAACTTCTTTTTACAGCCCCTTTTGATCTCATGGTTCTGTCACTTTCTACCATAAGAAGTTTATCTTCACACAAGTTAGATCTCTCAATCTGCATCTCATAACATGCCTAGTATATTCACTTGTGCTTCATGAAGTAGTTAGATTCCTCACTTGTATTGATCTGTGGGTTCGTACAAATCTGGAACCAACTTCTTATCTATGAGTGAATGTCTTCGCACGATGAGGTCAATGTCTTCTAAACTGATTAATCTTCAAAACCTTCTGAGAATGCATATGACCTCTTCCCCTTCCCTCGCACCTTAATGCTGTCACAGGTACATGTCCGTGGGAGAATCCTTCGGTTCTCATAGTCTGCATTCATTTGCAGAATTCCTACAGCATCACATAAATTCTCCTGAAGCCAGTTCCTGTTGGTCCAGCAAAAGAAAGCCTTTGAAGCCTTTGAATGTTTCGAAGCCTTTCAAGTTAAAGTTTATGGCTTCAGAAGCAGCAGCAAGGAAGGGGGGCAGACAGCGACATGAAGGAACTTCCAAAGATCTGCCTGAAGACCTGGCAGAAATGTATAAAATAGATCCTGAAGAGAATTATGGGCAGCGCAAGACCCGAATCCAATGGATTCGACGCTATTGGGCTGAACAATGGTTCAAATACCGCTTCACAACCCAAGAGTATGCTGAGAAAAGTGCCATCAAAAGACCGTGGGGAGACATCTTATACAAAAACCTTGTACCCAGGTCCAGAGATGAAGCTATTGCCCAAAGCTTCTATCCATGCATGGTTCATGGGCCACAGCCTGATGATGCACATCCGTCGTCACTACTCTGGTGTCGTGACGACAATCTATTCAAGCGCAACTTCCAGTTTGCCCAACAATCAGCGAAGCAGAACAAGAAGAAGTTGGGGTTAGACTTCAACCCTGGTCCCTCAGCACCAAGGGCAGATGGCACACGCTATGCAGAACCCAATATCATCGGTCCGTATGCCAATCTTGAGGGCCTCATCACCCGCATCTTAGTCCAAGGGACTGCCGTGAATGACCCTCCAGCTGACTCTGAGTCTGATGAAGCTCCTGCTGTACCGAAGCCAAAGCAGTCGAAGAAGCCAAAAGCTTCAAGGCCAGCCCCTTCATCAAAAATCTCAAGGGCGAAGCCATTGGCAACTGCACCTCCTGAAGACAGTGTGCAGTCTGAAGACGTATCCCGCGTCTCCAAGCCCCAGAAGGCCAAGGTGCCTCAGCCACACACCGGCAAAGAGCTCACAGCTGTTGCCATTCTGCGCAACGAAGCCATTGATCTGTCAAGTGATGAAGATCTTGGAGATGACGCTCTAGAGCAGCTCATCAAGAGCAAAGAAGAAGCTGAAATCTTCAACAATTTGCCTCTCTTTGATGTCGCCATCATCCACAACTTCATCGACGAATGGTTTGCCACACCAAACATCAGCTTCGAAGATCTGCAGCTGCCTGTTGGCCTCAGCGTCGCCTTCCAAGGTGCAATTGCTTCAGAACTTGCCATTGCCCAGCGCATTGTTGAACTGAAGCAGAAAATTGATCATGAAAAGGCTCAGTTCAAGAAGAATATGGCCAAGCTCAGCGTGCAAGAAGTGAAGAGCTTCAAGACCATGTTGCATGAGCTCAAGGAAAATTTTCTGAAGAAGCGTGCAGAAGCTCAGGGCTCACGTGAGCGGATGAAGTCTCTGGCTGAAAGATGTGTACAAGCCTACAATGAGGCTGAGAAGCGCAAGGCACTTGGGCGTCCTGGCGTGGACCCCAAGATGGCCGCGAAGAAGAAGAAGAAGCCTGCTATGGCTGAACCAGAGGCACCTAGGCAAGAAGCAGTTCCAATTGTCTTCCCAACTGCAACGACTGGCTCGAAGCCAAAGAGCCGGTCAACAGCTTCAGAGCTCAAGAAGACAAGAACTGCTGAGGCTGAAGCCAAGAAGAGGAAAAGCTCTGAAGCCTCTCCTACTGCCCCCAGCAAGAAGAAGCGAAAGATCAAGAAATCTCGGGCTGCTCCCACAGAGCCCTTGATAGTTGAACCTATCTCTATGGTTCACCCCAACGCAGAACGACAACTGACAGTTCATGAGCCTGCTTCCACAGAGGCTCCTGAAGCTGAAGACATACCAACAGCCGACCCCATTGCTGCTGAAGACATTGGTCATCAGGACAATGTACAAGATGATGCAGCCCTTCCTCAGTATGAACAAAGCGAGCTCATCAGCATTGGTCGTCCTCTGACGCCAATTGCACAAGATGCGTCATGGGCGGATCGCCCTCAAGAGGAAGAAGACAATGAGGCCCAGCCCACTCCAACCCCACAGGCGTCGTCTGCATTCCGCAGGCTTCACAAAGGTCCAAGGCCTCAAGTCTATGCTGAAGACATTCCGGCTGCATCAGCCGCAGAAGACGCACCACAAGAGCCTACTCCTATGCTCCACCAAGAAGCTGCCACAACCAACACTGAAGCCAATGCGGAGCCCTCCCCACCAAAAGCTTCAGCAGACAGCGAAGCTACTGCTCCAGACACTTCTGTTCCTGAGTCTACTGCAGGTCCTCAATTTGATTACCATGTTGAGCACAGGCCTCATGTCCAGAAGCCAGTCCCAAGGCTGCCAAGGTTCCCAGGTCCTGCATCAGCACCTGGCTCCTTTGACATCAATAGCTTCAAGGCAGACAATACGTTCTTCAACAACTCCAAGAACCCCTATTCAAGGGAAAGGATTTCATCAGATAGGTTCTGGAGCTATCCTCAGCGCAGCTACTATTCATGCATCCTATACAACCAAGGTCGCATCTTCCCGCACAAGCGCCTTGATGTTGAAGCCATTGCTGGTCTGCCCTGCTTAGTGGACGCGCTGGATTGCTTCAAGCAAGTGGGTCTGCTGCAGTTTATAACTGATGAAGAGCACTGGAATGAAGAGCTTCTGTTGCAATTCTATGCCACCCTACACATCAAAGGATACAACAGAGATCCGAAGACTTGGGCCCTGGAGTGGATGACCGGCAATGTCCATCATGAAGCCAATGCATTCGATATCATTGAGCTCACCGGCCTACCCACTCCTTGCGAACTCTTCGAGGAAGGCTGTCCACTACACACTGAAGCTCTTGAGAGCATATTCCAGAGGCCTGAACCAAATATGAGTCAGATGCTCTCCATGATGAAGCCATTGCCCCACGATGCTCCTTATCCAATAGAGTTCTTCGTTGAAGACTTTGAGTACCTGCCCAAAACCATCTATCACATTATCCGACGGACTCTCTGGCCTATTAAAGGGCACTCTCCAAATGCCAAGATCGAGGGTGCAATGAAGACTCTGATATTCTGTATCCTTCATGGCAAATGCTTCAACGCACATGATTTCTTCATACGCCAACTCACTGCATCAGGCTCAGATCTGTTTGGTTTAAAGTTCTATGCTCCTTGGGTAATGAGACTGATCAAGCTTCACTCTGCGATCTCATATCAGCCCTCAGCCCGCAACCATCGGATCTTCTTGCCAGATGTGGATACCTCTGCTGAAGCTATATATCCTGAGCCTGCCAAGCAACCTTTGAGTCTTCAGAATGCAGAACACCAGAGCTTCACTCAAAATGATGAAGGTGTTGAAGCCATCTCCAGGGTGTATCCTTTGGCTGGCACTACACGTGTGCCACACCCTGCTTCAACTGAAGCCACTGATAGTGCAACTGCTTCCAGACCCAAGAAGCGCGCTCGTGTTCTCAATAACCGAGAGCTTCTTGTGGCCCTTCATCAAAAACAAGATAGGCATCACGACTAGCTAAAGCGTCAGATGAAAAGCCTCTTGGTGGATGTTAATCGTCTTCGAAATCTTGCCACCAAGAATGCTTTCGTCACTCATGAAACCTGTCGTCGTACATGGAAAGGGCTATCAATGATGTGTACTAAAGCTGAACTTGAAGAGGATGGCTTCACTGAGCGATTCAAGTTTGACACCACACCTCCTAGAAGGGCTGTGATGCGCAACACACCATCACTTGAAGACTCTGAGTTTTCTTCATCTGCTGCCACAGTCACTGCCAGAATCATTGATGAAGAAGACGATGCTACATCACCGCCACCTACTTCAGCACCTCCAAGCTCTTCTGCACCACCAAACACCTCCAACGACCCTGCTGCTCCTGGGAACGAGTAGACACTCTATGTCTTCAAACCTTTTTGGTCCTTGCCGACAAAAGGGGGAGAAGCATATGGGTTGATAGTCTTCAAGCGGGTCCATATGGGCGGGTGCTTTATGTTTTGCTATATTTTGCTTCGTGCTTACAACTCTCATTTTTTGCTTCATTTGGTTCTTTAAGTTGTAACACTAAAACTCGATGGTCGTCTGCTACTTGTTTGCCACCCTGTTTGCGAAGATAAATTCCGCATGTGCGACGATAAATTCCGCACTTATCTCATTCTGCAGACGTCCATTTTCCATTATGCATGTCATTATCTTCATATACTTTCACATGCATAGTGGATTGTCATCATAAGCTAAATTGGATCTCCACAAGTACAACCTGCCATGTGCATTTGCATTCCAAAAGCAAATTAACTTATATGCACATCTTCAGGGGGAGCCCTTGAAACTTATGAAGACAATTCCTTATCCTTTACAATTTCACAGACTATATTCCCCGTTGAAAACTTCAACTAGTTTGTCATCAATCACCAAAAAGGGGGAGATTGTAAGTGCATCTAGTGCCACCCCTAGTTGGTTTTGGAGTATTGACGACAAACCTAGTTGAGGGACTAATGTGTTTGTGAGAATTGCAGGATAACACAGGTAGAAGTCCCTCATTGATTCGGTTTTACTACCAGAGATGACCCCTAAAATGTATGAAGACATTGAAGCCAAAGGTGGTATATGAAGATATTCACATTGAAGACTATGACAAAAGAAGACACGTTATGAAGCCTATGGAGCTCGAAGACTTAGATCTTTCGTAGTTCTTTTTCTTTTGTGTTGAGTCATAGGAACCACCGTACTGTTAAATGGGGTCCAGGAGAACCAGTCAGAATGACTGAAGTGATGCCTAAACCAAAAACCTATGTCTTCGAGTGAAGACAATGAGAGAGAATCTTGTCCAGAGCCGGACAAGTCAGCTTTGCTTGTAGCCCAAGTAAAGTTGCCATGAGAGTTTGAAATCTGACCGTTGAGACACGTGTCAGTTCCTTAGTGACCCAGGGTCATTTCGGAAAAATCAGGTCGGGTTGCCAAGTGGCTATAAATAGCCCACCCCCTACAACCATAAACGGTTGGCTGCTCAGATTTCAGTGCATGGCTTTTGTCGTTTGAGAGCAACCCACCTCGAAGCCTTTGAGAGAAAATTCCTAGCGAGGAGAAAAGCCCTAACCACCCAGAGCCAGAGAACATTGGGCATCACTTAAGTCTTCTTGTCTGTGTGATCTGAAGACTTATTACACTTGAGGGCTGTGAATCCTCCAGACAGTTAGGCGTCGCGTTCAGAGCATCCAAGAGACATTGTGGATTGCCAGTGAACGAAGTCTGTGAAGGTTTGGGAGTCTACCTTGAAGACTTAAAAGAGTGATTGGGCGAGGACTATGTGACCTTAGCTCAAGGAGAATACGGTGAGGACTTGGTGTCCTGAGCTGCGTGTTCAGGACTGGGTGTCCGGGACTGTGTGTCCTGAGGTTTAAATACCTAGCCGCTCCAACCAGACGTACAGTTGTCACAGCAACTGGAACTGGTCCAACACATCATTGTCTTCAACGAGTCACCAGTTTCATCTTCACTTCCTTTTTCTTACTGTTACTCATTGTGAAGCCATTGCATGCTTGCTATATCTTTTGTCTTCACAACGTGAATGTATGATCTGTTTGGCTTCATAACTTCTTCCTACTTGATCCTTATTACACTGCAGCTGTTTGTCTTTGTGCTTTCACTCTATTGAATACTTGACCATGGCTTGCCTAGTGTAATCTAACTTCCGCTGCATAGTAATAGGCAAAATCTTCGCTGTTTGTCTTCATAACTCCCACGTTTTGAAGACTTTCATAAAAATCGCCTATTCACCCCCTCTCTAGTCGATATAACGCACTTTCATAACCTATCTCACAAAGTTCCGTTAAGTTTTGTGTGATTGAAGTTTTCAAGTTTTGGGTGAGATATCGATATGAGGAGAATATGGAGTGAAAAGACCCAATGCATGGGGATGCCCCGGAAGGCATCCCCTCTTTTGTCTCCAACATTATTGGTAACCTCACTTGGAGCTATGTTTTCATTAGTCACATGATATGTGTTTTGCTTGGAGCATCAATTTATTGTGTTAGGATTTTCTTGCTGTTACTTATAATAATGTTTTGCATCTTCTATTTCAATAAGAGTGGCAATGATAGCCTTTGTCATGCTTATTTTGCAAGTATACATGTTGCTGTTCGAAAACAGAAAGTTTACCACCGTCACAAAAATTCCCTAGAGAAGTCAAAATGAGATAAAATGTTGAAACTTGTTGCAAAATGATCTCTGATAAATTTTCTACAGTGTGGTAAATTTTCATAATTTTTGGAGTTAGGGAAGTATTGATACTCTTGGATTCTTTACAAAGTGTACTGTTTTTGCAGATTGCTATTATGTTTGCATTGTTTGCATATGTTTGCTTGTTTAATGATCTTATTTGAGGATAGGAGTATTAAATATGCAGAGGCATTTAGGATGCAATGTTGAATAATAATTTTAGTGATTTGCTACAGTAGAGAATGATAAGGTTTTTTCATTGGTTCATACTAACTTATCTCACGTGTTCTTGTTGGGTTTTGTGTGGATGAAGCTTTTGAGATTTAGGAAAACCGTGATATGAGAGGAATTAAGGAGACACAAAAGCTCAAGCTTGGGGATGCCCAAGGCATCCCAAGATAATATTTCAAGAATTCTCAAGCATCTAAGCTTGGGGATGCCCCGGTAGGCATCCTACCTTTCTTCTTCAACAATTATCGGTTAGTATCGGTTGAGCCTATGTTTCTGCTTCTTCACATGATGTGTGCTATTCTTAGAATATCATATTATTTTGTTTTGCTCGCTGTTTTAATAAAGCACTTAGATTTGAAAGTTTTTAAATAAAATAGAGTCCTCAAATAATTGTTGGGGAGGCTAAGAGCATCTCTAGCAGACCTCGTATAAGTGGTCAAATCCGCAAAATAACCGTATTTTGCAGTTCCGGTCGAAAAAACAAGCCCGAACAGACCCCTTAAAATCATCCGACCCTTTAAATTTTTTTAGGGGCTCTGTAAACGCGAACGTGAAACCCTCTATATACAGTTTTGAGGGCAACTTTGCCAGGGCCCTGCATACCGGTCAACGTTGGTGGCTGAGGAATCTTAGCTCTCGCCAACACCATGAAGCTCGCCCGGCCGCCGCGCCCGTCCGCCTCCTGTCCGCTGCGCCCGTCCGCGGCCCGGTCGCCACACTCGAACGGAGCTAGCTAGCTAGCTAGCTCAATCCATTCGAACGAAGATAGCTAGCTAGCTAGCAGCACAATCGATTCGAAGAGCTAGCTAGCTAGCTCAATGCGCCGCTCGTTCGATCTGGCCTTCGCTCGCGCTACCCCGGCAGCCCTGGCCTCCGCTGGCGCCGTGCTCGCCTCGCGTTTTCCCTCGTCCGCCTATCCGCCGGACTGACGCGAGGAAGAGGACGACTAAAAAAAGAGCTAGCTCTGGGTTTGTTCGGTATATTCGGAGAATATTCTTTTTTTACGAGTTGATTATACAGGGTCTGAGTCGGCCCTCGCCTGCGTCGGCCTGCAAATACCCTTTTCAGCGAACTGGAAAAGACTTATGCGGGTAGGGATTTTGCAGGGTCTGCTAGAGATGCTCTAAGTAAGCGGCATTCACATCCCATCAACGAAGCTCTTTTCTATGTCATTTACTCTTGTGCTGCACGTATATCCTTTGAGTAAATTGTTGAATAAATTGAATGTCATGAAGTTGAAATCATATCATGCCTAGTGGTAGCTTTACATTGGGTTTAGAAAGTGAAATCTTTTGTGGCTTGACAATCACAATATTGGTCATACAAGCAATTCACGAATAATTAGTATAAGGAAGAGAACTTTCACATGCAAATACACTATCATGGAAATCTTTTGTGATTGTGAGCCCCCATCAAAATATTATATGCCAAAATTGTTAATGTTGGACAAGGAAGACAACGTAAGTTTATGTTTGTTCATATTCACATAGAAGTTATATTGTTATTGATCCTTCAACATGTGTTGCTTGCCCCCCATCTTTGCTAGCCAAAAAGTCCGCACCAAGTAGAGATACTACTTGTGCATCCAAAAACCCTTAAACCCAAATCTTATTTTCAAAAGTCCACCATACCTATCTATATGCGGCATTCTTTTTCCGTTCTAAGCAAATTTGTATGTGCCATCTCTAATTTTCAAAATAAATTTCTCTTTTGTGTGCTCGTACCGCTCGCGAGGCGGTGAGGGGTGGCCAATATTTTCCATGGTAGATGTGTTATTCTCACGATGAGTGTTTATTCACTTGTCATTGCACGAGAGTAAGGCAAAGGTATTAGGGATGCCCACTCCCGAAATGAAAAATGAATTTACTTTATGTTGTCAAATAAAAAATTCCTTGGAAAGTGTTGGTATAGAGGGCACCCGTGGATACGGTTAGCCATGGAAAGTGGAAGTATGGTGGAAAAAGGAATAAACTTCATTTTCTGTTTGGGAACCGCCTATGATATATCTAGCATGGAAAGTGTTGGGAGCTCTAAGTCGTTTTCGTTGGTGGGAAAAGTATGCCTCTCAAAATGTTTTTATCTCTCAATTTTCGCTTTGAGCTCTGGCACCTCTACAGATCCCTACTTCCCTCTGCGAATGGCCTATCTTTTACTTTTCAGTATGCAAAGAGTCAATTTTTTTTCTCTCTATTCCTTTTTATTTTCTATTTTGGTAAGCATCATTGGCGAGGAAAGATCTAGGCACATATGTCCAGTTGAATATGGGTAGCATGACTTATTATTGTTGACATCACCCTTGAGGTGAATACATTGGGAGGCGAAATTATAAGCCCCTATCTTTCTATGTGTCCGGTTGAAACGTTTTGCTCATGTGTACAAGGTGAGTGTTAACAATCATAGAAGACTATATGATGGTTGAGTATGTGGAGCTCTTACTTAAACTCTGTTGAATAAATTGAATTGCAATTGCTTGGTGACTAAGAACATAGGTTGTCGGGTTCCAAGAGAATTCATTATTTGAACCTTAACATGTGAATTGGTTGCCACTATAATATGAGAAGTTTTATAAGAAAGAATTGTTGTTATGATGCTAGGAAAAGTGATTGAAATTATCATTGATCAAACTTGCGCACTTTTCTAGCATTTACACTTCATAAATTATTTCTTTTATCATTTACCTACTCGAGGACGAGTAGGAATTAAGCTTGGGGATGCTGATAAGTCTCCAATGTATCTATAATTTATGAAGTATTCGTGCTGTTATCTTATCATTCTTGGATGTTTTACAATCATTTTATAGCAACTTTATATCATTTTTTGGGACTAACCTATTGACCCAGTGCCCAGTGCCAGCTGCTGTATTTTTGCTTGTTTTTTACATCGCAGAAAATCAATATCAAACGGAGTCCAAACACCGCGAAACTTTTTGGAGATTTTTTATGGACCGGAAGGAACCCAATGGGGCAGAGCTGCACCTGGGGGTGCCCCGAGGGGGGCACAACCCACCAGGGGGCGCCAGGGCCCCCTGGCGCGCCCAGGTGGGTTGTGCCCACCTCGGTGGCCGCCCATACCCCTTCTTTGCACTATAAATTCTCAAATATTCCGAAACCCTTAGGGGTTGACCTATATCAGAAGTTTCACCGACGCAGGGCTCCGTAGCCACCAAAAACAAATCTAGACCCATTCCGGCACCCTACCGGAGGGGGGAATCATCTCCGGTGGCCATCTTCATCATCCCGGCGGCCACCACGATGAGGAGGGAGTAGTCCACCCTTGGGGCTGAGGGTTTGTACCAGTAGCTATGTGTTTAATCTCTCTCTCTCTCTCTCATGTTCTTGAGATGTCACGATCTTGATGTATCACGGGCTTTGTTAATATAGTCGGATCATATGGTGTTTTCCCCTCTCTATCCTGTTGTGATGAATTGAGTTTTTCCCTTTGAGATCTCGTTGTTATCGGATTGAATACTTTTATGGATTTGAGAACACTTGATATAAGTCTTGCAATTGAATACTCATGGTGACAATGGGGTATCGTATTGATTCACTTGCTATATGTTTTGGCACTCAACTTGCGGATTGCCGCGGTGACCTTGGGGTAATCTATGCATAGGGGTTGATGCACGTTCTTGTCTTTGTTTCTCTAGTAGAAATCTTGGGGCACTCTTTGTAGTTCTTTGTGTGGATTGAGTATTATGAATATGAATATGCTTTGGTGTTATTCTAGTATGAATTCTAGGGTAGATAGAACGGAAAAAATAGCTTAGCGTTATTTTAGTACGAACTCTTGAATAGATCGAATGGAAAGAATAGCTTTGAGGTGGTTTAGTACCCTACAAACAATTCCTATCTTTTGTTCTCCGCTAATAGGAACTTGGGAGTGATTCTTCGTTACTCTTTGAGGGATAATCATATGATCCCACTATGTTAGCATTGTTGAGAGATTGCCCTAGCGAAAGTACAGACCATAGGCCTTGTTTTTAAGCATTGCAACACCGTTTTTGTGCCCGTTTGCTATTTGCTACCTTGTTGTTTTTATTTATTCAGATTATAAAAATACATTTCTACCATTCATATTACACTTTTATCACCATCTCTTCGCCGAACTAGTGCACTTATACAATTTGCCATTGTATTGGGTGTGTTGGGGACACAAGAGATTTCTTGTATTTGGTTGCAGGGTCGTTTGAGAGAGACCATCTTCATCCTACACCTCTCACAGATTGATAAACCTTAGGTCATCCACCTGAGGGAAAATTGCTACTGTCGTACAAAACTCTGCGCTTGGAGGCCCAACACGTGTCTACAAGAATAAAGTTGCGTACTAGACATCAACTGCCCAAACCGCAAAAAAGCATGCCGACCCACCCCCTCCCGCAGGACCTTTTGCCCCGATCCACCCGATCCACCCGACCACCTCCCACTTGTGGCCATCGCCCCTGGCGCATCACCCGCCGCCGCTCCTCCCCCCGGCCGGACGTGCCTCCAGGCGCCGCGAGATCCCAGCACCGCCGCGCGTCGCTGGATCACCGGAATCCCGCGCGCTGCCATCGCCCACATGTATGCCCCGGGACCAATCCCACCACCACACGTCGGTGCGCGGTCTGTCGGATCTCCTAGACGCCGCTGCTACTCCTCACCGCCCCGCCAACCTCGTCCTCATCCGGCAGCCCTGCCGGCCGTCTTCTCCCACGGCCATGCGCCGTCCTCCTCCCATGTCCCCCGATCCACTGTCGGCCTTCTCCCACAGCCCCACCCAATCCACTGTCATGCGCGGCACCAAGGCTGGGAGGTACCCCATGCATCTGCAAGCTACTGCAGTTGGTCGTCGCCACCTCATCTACTCGCCGCTTCCATACGTGAGCACAACTGGAGAGCCCATGTACCTTCTATATCCGCCCACACATCCTCATGCTTTGCCTCCTCTCTCTGATTAGTTGACCTTCTCACGAGCGCCACCTCGACCTTCCCTGGACCAGCTAATTTTTAACTTCATGGTACGGATGTGTTCTTGTTTTGATTTGTATCCACTTGTAGGAACTAAACATGTATGCATGTGTTCTCCTTTTGATCAGTATCTACTGCTATCTAAATCTTATTATCTAGGTGCCAAAAAAATGTGCGCCTAGACGCCACCCCCGTGGTCGAACTCCTGTCTCCGCTTGGCTCCGTCCACAGCAGCACACCAACTCCCTCGCCATCCACCTGCCTGTGTTCATATTCTACAGGTGACCTTCTCTCCTCACGCTTACTGACCTTCCTCCTCCTGCCGCTTCCTCCTCTCCTTTAGGATGATTGAACTCTGTCGCATGGAGTAGTAGAACCGCTGGCGTGTCCTACTCTCATTCCTTATTTGTGCATCTTGGCTTTTGGCGATGCCATGATGAGAAACCAACCCGTCCAATTTTTGGATGGGGGATCACACAGTGGGTTTTGAGGGGTACTGAAGTTCAGAGTGAACATGGATTAAGGTTCAGAGATGTGTTTTTCAGTACATTCAGAGAGGGTTTCCCCACAGTTTTTCATTTCTTAGCCTCTTCATGATTTATCAGATAATTTCCGAGACTAACATTCCATTGTAGCTTATATTCTCATGTGTGTACGATTTTTTTGATCAAGTATACTCTGCATCCTTGAAAATACTCGAACCTAATCATAACTTGGTTAAGTCTTTGATATAGCGGAAAATTTTATAGCCAAACATATTGCTATCTGAAAATTATTATCTTTGTGTGAATAAGTTTTAACCCTATGCAGAAAAAATCTACGCAAAGCTCCACACAGGAAATTCTTGATCCCTAGACCAGTTCGATCAATTAGATGTGTGCAGAAAATATTACATGTAGTTCTTTGGGTTCCCTGCTTTCATTTTGGTAAAACTATTGATGAAAAAATGTACCTATACAGAAATGATGGTTCAGTTCAAGAAAAATGGATGTTTTCTAATTTTGCAGTCTAAAGTTTCTTTGTGTTTTTTTACAGCAGTTTGGATTGTATTTATATAGAAGAATAAAAAACAACAGCAACTGCACTGGAGCAGCAGGACGACACATCCTCCCAGCGATGGCACAGCAGCACATTCGCCGTCTGTGCACATGTGTGTGCAGTGCATTGAGGGAGCACTCCCTTGTTGCTATTCTGCACCTACGCCTCCCCATGGATCCCGTTCTCTTCTCTCCTTTTTGCTGTGAGTTTGTAAATTGAAGATCAGTCATAACAGGGGAAGAAAAAGCTTTAGAGAGTTTTTCGTAAAAAATCAGAGATGTTATTCAGATTGTGATTGACTTTTCGTACATGTTTATGCTAGTTTGTGCTCGTCTGTACTCTTTTTTTCTTACTATGTTTCAGAATTTGGTTTGAAGAAGTATGTGCATGTCGACAGAGACAATCTATACAAAGAAGTTCAAATATTATTGCCCCGCAGGTTCATGTCTTCACAAGATGTACCACTATTTTCTTCTCACCCAAAAAGTGTGTGTTTAGTTCTTTTTCTATCTCTTTTTGCCCACGGGTTTGTAATAATGTTGTGGATGCTCTAGCGATGCACATGTCGAAGATGGTGCATGTGTCCCAAGTCGTATGGCCGGGCTCTGCTCCAAACTTTATCCGGGACTTGATTGCCAGCGATCTTGCTGGGCACAGTGGTTAATTGAAATGAAATTTCATAGTTCAAAAAAGTGTGTTTTTTCAGCAAAACAAACAGATCCAATACCCCGAAGAAATTTGAGGGAAAAATATATAAAGTCCAAAGAGGTTGAGGACATAAGGGTTTCTATAGCGATTTTTTTATTCCTATGCGAAGTCCAGAGAGGTTGGTGAAGAGCATTTCATTCCCGTATACTCCCTGTTTTGAAAGAAATGAAGTTCAAATTGTTTAACTTTTACAAAAGACTGAGATACTTTTCTTGTCACTATGAGAATAAAAGGAAGAAGTTCAAATTAAAATAAATAGAGCAGCTCAAAATTTATAGGGAAAATAGATTTTCCCCATTTCTACAAAAAAGCTAGAGGTTCAAATTTAAATAACCGAGAAGTTCATTGTTTTTTTACAATACCAAGAAGGTCAAAATAAAAAAACCGAGCATCTGAAAAAGTTTATAAAACAGATTTTCCCTATTTTCAAAAGAGTCTTGAACGGTTCGATATTTATTACATAACTATGACTCTTCGTGTTACTAATGAAAAACACCAAGATTCATAATTAAAAAAATGAAGCTGGTTGAGGTTTATTAAAAAAACTCAAAATTTCCTCAATACTAAAGATTAAAATCAAGAAGTTCAATTTAAAAAAAACAAAGTAGTTCAATGTTTATAATAAACTTAGGTTCTCTCGTCAATAGAGAATAAAACCAAGAAGTTCAATTTGAAAAACCGAAGCAATTTGATATTTATTAGAAAAATCGGATTTTTCTAGTTACTAAAGAATAATACCAATAAGTTCAATCTCAAATAACGAAGAAGTTCAATGTACCTAAAAACCTCCAATTTTTCACATTTCTAAAAAGACACAATGAAGTTCAAATAAAAAAGGTAGAGCGGTTCAATGTCTATAAAAAACTCAGATATTTTCACGTTACCGAGAGAAGTTCAGATTGATAACTCCTAGAAGTTCACATACTATGCGGTGTGCATTTGTATGAAAAAAGAATGAAAAGATAAAGGCTAAAAGTTTTGTTGCTAGAAGTTCACGTGCTCGACGAGGGAAAGTTGGAAATTACTACCCACTTTATGCACACATAATTCTCTCTCCCATTTGTGTCTATGTTTTTACAAATAAATCAAAATTTAAAAAAATGTGGAGGGGGTCCAATATTTATGACAAAACTAGAATATTTTGATGCTAAAAGAAATAAACCAAGAAGTCCAAATTACAAAATAGAGAAGTTCGGTATTTATAAAGAAACTCAGATTTTCCTTGTTAGTAAAGAATAAAAACGACGAACTTGAAATTAAAATAGAGGAGTAGTTCGATGTATACAACTCAAATTATTGCCGTGTCTAATAAAAATAAAACTATGAAGTGCAATTTACAAAAAAATGATGCTTATTTAAAAACATATTTCCTTTCTAAGAATATGACTAAGAAGTTGAAATTAATATAACAGAGAAGTTCGAAGTATATAAAAAACTCAGATTTGTTGCAAGAAGTTCACGTGCACCTCCGTGCACGGTTCAGAATTTATATTGCGGGATATCCAACCTCCAATTACAAGTTTTAAAATGGCAAAAAATGATGTCCGACCTTAAGTTGTGTGTAATTCAACGTATATACAAAAATGTGACAGAAGTTCATAGTGAAAACAACGAGAAGTGCAAGTACGGCAATGAATGCATTTCAGGTGAGAATAAAAGTATAGAAAAATAAAATCTTAAAAGGTTTGTTGAAAGAAGTTCAAGTGCTATGTCAGGGGAAGTTCAAAAAATCTTATGAGAGAGGTTCACCTTGTATTTACATGTTCAAAAACACAAAAAATAAATTGTTTTTTGTATTTTAAAAGTAATTCTCTCAATCCACAAAGAAGTCTAGTTATTATTTGGGAGCAACTTGATTTCAAAAAGAAAATAAACAAAATCAAATTATAAAAACGGAAAAAGTTCATGTACTACATGGTCCGTGTTTAACATGAAAAATGAATAAAAAAGCATGGTCCAAATTTCTTGTTGCTATAAGTTCAAGTCCTCGGTCGGAGAAAGTTAAAAATTTATTGTGAGAGAGGTTTGTACAAAAGGAATATCATTTGTGTAACACTGACAAATGGATGAGAAAATTACAAACGAAAATATGTCACAGAAGTTCAACGCGAAAACAGTAGGAAGTTCAACTACTACACTGAATGAATTTCAGATGAAAAACTTTTAAAATCGTCGCGAGTATGAAAAAATGATCAAGACAGGAAAGTTGCGTGTTTACAACAGCTTTCCGTTGGTATATCACTTGCTCAATTTTGTTGAGTGAATGGACAACTACAAGAAAAAAAAGCACGTGAAAAACAGAGTGAAGTCCAAGTAGACATGCTTACAAGTTCAAGTTCTTCACGCGGTGCATGATCTTGTTGTTTTCAAAATTACTTGAAAACTGCCAGGAATCAGAGAAAACCATCAACATGAAAAAGTTTTGCATTTTCCGTAACTTTTCAACGTTAAATTCTTTGCCCCATTCCGATAAAGTTTGTAGAAATTATGGTGAAAATACGTTTTAGCCATTCCCAATATTGACTTAAAATCGTAAAGAATTGGGAGAAACAATATATACCAAAAAGTTTCGCATTTGTTCAATCTTTCCAATGCCATATCATTTGCTGCATTCGGACGTACAGTTAAAAAATTAACTCGAAAATACGAACTAGGTGGAACTTGTACCGTTTTTCTAAATTACTCTTAAACCGTTCAAAATTAGAAAACACTTTCAACATGAAAAAGTAGCATATTTTCATAAGCTTCCCAATGCAATATTATTTGCCTCAATTGGACTACCCGTTTAGAAATGCCATCGAAAATACAAACTCGGCTGTTCGGTTTGCGAAATTTTACGATTTCTGAAATTACTCTTTAACCATAGGGAATTAGAAAAAACTTTCAACATGTGGAAGGAGTGGTTTTGCAACAGCTTTCCAACATCATATTATTTGCCTCATTCCGATAAACAGTTTAGAAATGCGATCAAAAATACGATTCACATTTTTTGTATGAAGAAAAAACAGTTTTCGAAACTGCTCTTGAACCGCTTATATTTTGCCAAAACATTTAATTGGGTCATGATACTCGTGTCCATAGCTTTACAAACGGTATATCGCAAGCCCCATTTGGGCAATGTTTGCGGAAGTTCAACCTAGCACCGGGGGAAGTTCAGGTTGAACAATTCAGGCAGTAAAATTGCAACAGACACAAGTTCATCACGACCCGAGAGCAAAATCCGCCAATGAGCGAGATTTCTATTTAAAAGGGGCATTTAGTTGAAAAAAACCGTGTCCATGTTACACTTACATCACATAGAACACGATTGATCAGACTAATTTGCACGGGGTCACACGGTTGGGAAGATAGCCCGAAGGTCGGGTTCGTACAGAGGGAAGTTCTGGCTGTGTAACTCAGGAAGTTCAGGTTGTGATAAGAATAATATTCTGATCCCGTGATCAGAATAGTGTTTATATATATTTACTAGTACATATGCCCCTGCGTTGCAACAGTCTCCTCATCTCTGTTGTAACATCCCCAAAGGGTGTGGCAGCCTCAATGAGCACGTGACCCCTCCCTCCTACCACTCTACCGAACAATTCAACATAGGGGAATGCAACATCCAAAAGATGCCACTTGACGATGAGGAGACCAGGTCTTCCTCTGACTCCGGCCTCCATCTATCATAACAACCACCTGATGTTGCGTCATGTCATCATCTAAATAGTGCCATCCAAAATCATCTTTTTTGTATACTGGTCAAAAAGGGCATGATTTAGGTACGTAATCCCGAAACATGAGCTCACAAGTGGACCTAAAGACAACATGTGAAGAAACTTGAAGAAACTTCAATGCTAGTCCTTCACAAAGTTGAAAGAACTGTTGGATAGTTCATAGTGGACCTAAAGTATGGTTCTTGTAAAGATTTTGAAATACAAATAATATATGAGTAACACAAAAATATGAACATTATTAGAAGGTAGAATATAGCATCAAAAGGATTAAAAAATATGAGACAATATACTGTTCTCCAAGCTGAATGCAATAACCATCAATTTTACAAATATACACCCAACCTTGAGCATTGTATCAAAGAAATAATTCATAGTGTTCCAATAAAGGAATTTTTCCCACTTATAATATGCACCTATAACTTGATTGTTGTTCATCATAAAACATGTTCCTATGTTAGCATGCCTGCATGAATCTATGTTAGCATGCTTGTATCAACCTCTGTTAGCATGCCCAAATCACTGAATTATGTTGTGACCTTTAATTTTTCTAAAGAACCTGACATGACTTCTCTGAAATCTTCTTAATTAAGCTACAATCTACCATGACCAAATTAGGATCTTAATTAATTATTAGACTGAAGCGAGTTAGCTTCTTTGTTTCAATGACAAAATATATTATGGTGTTTTGCTAAATGAGTATATGGCAGGCAAGCTATTATCTAAACCAAAGAGGGTAAAATAAAATCTCCTATAACTAAATTCTAAATCCCATCACATTTTTTAGTTACTTCTCTAAATACTAACTAATATTACTACTCAAGTATTACCTTGTTCTCTCCTGGAAAAAAGTGGTTGTTGCAAAATCAGAACAAATAACCGCAGATTGCAAACGACAGAACTTACCCTGCCCTCATATTCTATCTACAGGCACAGAACACAAAATATCTTGTGAATTACATGCCACATGTATTGTAAAGAGGCCTCATTAAGTTGAATTTGTGAGTCGTGGCTTCTAAGCCCTCGCCATATCTGAAATGGAGATGCATATACATAGAAATCATGCCAAGATAGGTGTATGGCAGGGCAGCTGTTACCTCGTTCATACTGCAAATGGTCCAATTATATTCACTAGATCTTGTAGCACATCGGCCAAATAGTGCAATATAAAAACTCAATTTGCATGTATACTGAAGCAAAGCATGCACATTGAGTGTTGTACGGAGGAGCATCGGGAGGCTTTCAGTAAACCAATAGAAGAAATTCTGCATTTTTAGACCCTAGTCACAACCTGGATCTTAACAACACAGAAGAAGCCCAACTTTATCTGCTTTATTGCTATCCAGAAAAGCAAGAATGTGAATTAGCATGTCACCATTGCCTGAAATAACTTGATTACAAATAGAATTTGCAGATCCATCATCTATTACATTAGTCTGCAAAATATCCGTCTCATGAGAAGAGATTCATACATGTCCTTAAATACCAGTGAAAAAATAGTGTGATATTAAAAAATAGCGAGGCCTTCAAAATATGCTAGCACGCTATATCGCAGTATAGGGTCGTATTGGCCAGACAATGTGCATTGATTTATTTAGCAAGATATTTCTCAGAATGATATAGCATACTATTTGTGATGCTATGGCATGCTAGTTTTTTCACTGTTAAATCCTAAGGTCAGTCGGATGATATGTGATGATCAATTATAGAAATGCATACAACATCAACAATTGGTTTTAAGTTCTGAAGACTCAAAATCACGAGTCAATATGGTTAATCATATAATAAGATTGGAAGAGATCAAGAGAGTTAGGTAAATTATTTCATTTGCAAAAAAAGAAAGATGAGTATATTATACAGTATTATTATACAAGGATTAACCTATGGTTGTTTGTGTAACTCTCAGAGCTTTCCAAAGTAGTGTACATGGGAGCATGAGGCATTGGCGGGTGATACGTCTCCGTCGTATCTATAATTTTTGATTGTTCCATGCCAATATTATTCAACTTTCATATACTTTTGGCAACTTTTTATACTATTTTTGGGACTAACATATTGATCCAGTGCCCAGTGCCAGTTCCTGTTTGTTGCATGTTTTTTGTTTCGTAGAATACCCATATCAAACGGAGTCCAAACGGAATAAAAACTGACGGAGATTTTTTTGGGAATATATATGATCTTTGGGAAGAAGAATCCGCGCGAGACGATGCTCGAGGGGCCCACGAGGTAGGGGGGCGCGCCCTGGGGAGGCAAGCGCGCCCCTGACCCTCGTGGCCACCCTGTAAGGCGATTGATGCCCTTCTTTCACCGCAAGAAAGCTAATTTCCGGATAGAGATCGTGTCAAAATTTTAGCCCAATCGGAGTTACGGATCTCCGGGAATATAAGAAATGGTGAAAGGGAAGAATCAGAGAATGCAAAAACAGAGAGAGACAGAGAGACATACCCAATCTCGGAGGGGCTCTCGCCCCTCCCATGCCACGGAGGCCATGGACCAGAGGGGAAACTCTTCTCCCATCTAGGGAGGAGGTCAAGGAAGAAGAAGAAGGAGGGGGGCTCTCTCCCCCTTGCTTCCGGTGGCACTGGAGTGCCATTGGGGGCCATCATCAGCACCGCGATCTACACCAACACCTCCGCCATCTTCACCAACATATCCATCACTTTCCCCCCTCTATCTACAGCGGTCCACTCTCCCGCAACCCGTTGTACCCTCTACTTGAACATGGTGCTTTATGCTTCATATTATTATCCAATGATGTGTTGCCATCCTATGATGTCTGAGTAGATTTTCGTTGTCCTATCGGTGGTTGATGAATTGCTATGATTGATTTAATTTTCTTGTGGTTATGTTGCTGTCCTTTGGTGCCCATCATATGATTGCGCGCGTGGATCACACCATAGGGTTAGTTGTATGTTGATAGGACTATGTATTGGAGGGCAAGAGTGACAGAAGCTTCAACCTAGTATAGAAATTGATGCATACGGGATTGAAGGGGGACCAATATATCTTAATGATATGGTTGGGTTTTACCTTAATGAACATTAGTAGTTGCGGATGCTTGCTAATAGTTCCAATCATAAGTTCATAGAATTCCAAGTCAGGGATGACATGCTAGCAGTGGCCTCTCCCACATAATACTTGCTATCGGTCTAGTAAAGTAGTCAATTGCTTAGGGGCAATTTTGCAACTCCTACCACCACTTTTCCACACTCGCTATATTTACTTTATTGTTTCTTTATCTAAACAGCCCCTACCTTTTATTTACGTACTCTTTATTATCTTGCAAACCTATCCAACAACACCTACAAAGTACTTCTAGTTTCATACTTGTTCTAGGTAAAGCGAACGTCAAGCATGCGTAGAGTTGTATCAGTGGTCGATAGAACTTGAGGGAATATTTGTTCTACCTTTAGCTCCTCATTGGGTTCGACACTCTTACTTATCGAAAACTATTGCGATCCCCTATACTTGTGGGTTATCAAGACCTTTTTCTGGCGCCGTTGCTGGGGAGCAATAGCGTGGGGTGAATATTCTCGTGTGTGCTTGTTTGCTTTATCACTAAGTAATTTTTATTTGCTGTTCTTAGTTGTTCTTTATCTTTAGTTATGGATATGGAACACGAAATACCAAAAAAATTAGGTGTACTTTCTGCTCTTGGAGATGGGGAACCTCCTAAAACCCTCGATGCTGGTTATGTGAAAGATATTATGTACTACTTTAATAATCCCGAGAAAACCCCATTTAATTATGTAATGGGAGTAACGTTGGATCAACATGAATACTTTAGGGATTATCGCTTGACACATAAAGGGAAACTATTATGGGATCAAATTCATATATTGAAGTGGTATGCTTGGCAATTATGCGTGAGTTATGATTATACTTGTTGCTCTAGGATGAAGGCTCCACACCTTCCCTTTTCATGCAAATTTAATGATAATAAAACCTTAGCTTCTTATGCTAGAGGTATATACGATTACTAGGATGTGGAACAAATAGAAGAATTTGTTGCTTTTATGGGTGCTTATGAAATTGAATCTATGTGTAAGAGTTTGAAGATTTTGATGATGCTATTTATAGATCTGAAAATTTAGCTATCCTGAAATATTGTTATGAGAATTATGAATACAATTACGAAATTAATGCGCTTATTAAGAAAGTCTCCGTTGTCCAAGAAGAGGCTAATATTTTGTAGGAGTCTATGGAAGAAGAAATTGATGAAACTATGAGCTCATTGGATGAAAAAGATGAGGAAGAGAGCGAAGAACAAAAGGAGGAAGAGCGGATTGATCACCCGTTCCCACCTTCTAATGAGAGTAACTCTTCAACTCATACATTGTTTAATTCCCCTTCGTGCTTACCGAAGGATGATTGCTATGATGACTGTTATGATCCCTTGGATTCTTTTGAAATATCCCTTTTTGATGATGCTTGTGGCTAAGATGCCAATATGAATTATGTTTATAGAGATGAACTTGCTATAGTTCCTTATGTTAAACATGAAATTGTTGCTATTGTACCCACGCATGATAGTCCTATTATCTTTTTGAATTCTCCCAACTACACTATATCGGAGAAGTTTGCCCTTATTAAGGATTATATTGATGGGTTGCCTTTTACCGTTACACATGATGATTTTGATGAATATAATATGCATGTGCTTTATGCTCCTACTTGCAATTATTATGAGAGAGGAACTATATCTCCACCTCTCTATGTTTCCAATATGATAAAATTGCAAGAAACTATTTATACTATGCATTGGCCTTTACTATGTGTGCATGAATTGTTCTTTTATGACATGCCGATGCATAGGAAGATAGTTAGACTTCATTGTTACATGATATATATTACTTTGTTCTCACTACTAAATTATAAACCATTTTTAATTAAAATTGGCTTTGATATACCTTGGGATCCGGGTGGATTCATTACTTGAGCACTATATGCCTAGCTTAATGGCTTTAAAGAAAGCGCTGCCAGGGAGACAACCCGGAAGTTTTAGGGAGTCATTTATTTCTGTTGAGTGCTTTCATATAGTTTTAAAACAACAAAAATAAAGAGGGGAACCCAAAAATTTTTCAAAAAGGAAAGCGAAAGTGAGAAAGACAAGCATTGTTGAAGTGGGAGCTAGCCTTGAACTTTGTCCATGCTCACGGAAACTTTGTGAATCTTGATTATAGAAAATTTTCAATAAAAATAATTATCCCCTTGTACAATTCCATTGGATCATAAAAATAATGTGCCAAGGTTTGCCTTTAGGATGTTTACATTTGCTTGATGGTTTGTACGGTGCAGGACAGAAACTTTGGCTGTAGTGCGCGATTTTACATTTTATCTGGAACGTCAAATGGTTCTGATTCTTTTTGCACTGTCTTCCTACACAAATTTTTTATTTTTCGTAATTTTGGTCGAATTTTTCAAGTATCATAAGTATGGTGAATGTTCAAATTATTACAGACTGTTCTGTTTTAGACAGATTCTGTTTTTGATGCATAGTTTGCTTGTTTTGATGAAACTATCGATTCATATTAGTGGATTAAGCCATGAAAAAGTTATATTACATTATACACAATGCAAAAACAAAATATGAATTGGTTTGCAACAGTACTTAGAGTAGTCATTTGCTTCATTCTACTAACGGATCTTACCGAGTTTTCTGTTGAAGTTTTGTGTGGATGAAGTGTTCGATGATTGAGAAGGTTTCGATGTGAGAAGAAGGAAGAGAGGCAAGAGCTCAAGATTGGGGTGCCCGAGGCACCCCAAGTAAATATTCAAGGAGACTCAAGCGTCTAAGCTTGGAGATGCTGGGAAGGCATCCCCTCTTTCTTCAACAAGTATCAGTATGTTTTCCGATTCGTTTCGTTCATGCGATATGTGCAATCTTGGAGCTTCTTTTGCATTTAGTTTTCATTTTTATTTTATGCACCATGCTGGTATGAGATAGTCCTTGTTTGATTTATATAATGCTCTTTGCACTTCACTTATATATTTTGAGTATGGCTTTATAGAATGCTTCATGTGCTTCACTTATATCATTTGGAGTTTGGATTGCCTGTTTCTCTTCACTTAGACAACCGCCATTTGTAGAATGCTCTTTTGCTTCACTTATATTTGTTAGAGCGTGGGCATATCCTTTGTAGAAAGAATTAAACTCTCTTGCTTCACTTATATCTATTTAGAGAGATGACAGGAACTGGTCATTCACATGGTTAGTCATAAAATCCTACATAAACTTTTAGATAACTGAATATGATATGTTTGATACCTTGCAATAGTTTTGCGATATAAAGATGGTGATATTAGAGTCATGCTAGTGGGTAGTTGTGGATTGTAGAAATACTTGTGTTGAAGTTTGTGATTCCCGTAGCATGCACGTATGGTGAACCGTTATGTGATGAAGTCGGAGCATGATTTATTCATTGATTGTCTTCCTTATGAGTGGCGGTTGGGGACGAGCGATGGTTTTTTCCTACCAATCTATCCCCCTAGGAGCATGTGCGTAGTACTTTGTTTCGATAACTAATAGATTTTTGCAAGAAGTATGTGAGTTCTTTATGACTAATGTTGAGTCCATGGATTATACGCACTCTCACCCTTCCACCATTGCCAGCCTCTCTAGTACCGCGCAACTTTCGCCGGTACCATAAACCCACCATATACCTTCCTCAAAACAGCCACCATAGCTACCTATCATGGCATTTCCATAGCCATTCCGAGATATATTGCCATGCAACTTCCATCATCATCATATACATGACTTGAGCATTCATTGTCATATTGCTTTGCATGATCGTAAGATAGCTAGCATGATGTTTTCATGGCTTGTCCGTTTTTGATGTCATTGCTATGCTAGATCATTGCACATCCTGGTACACTGCCGGAGGCATTCATATAGAGTCATATCTTTGTTCTAGTATCGAGTTGTAATATTGAGTTGTAAGTAAATAAAAGTGTGATGATCATCATTATTAGAGCATTACCCCAGTGAGGAAAGGATGATGGAGACTATGATTCCCCCACGGTCGGGATGAGACTCCGGACTTTAAAAATAAATAAAAGAGGCCAAAGAGGCCCAAATAAAAAAAGAGGCCAAAGAAGCCCAGCAAAAAAAAACAAAAACAAAAAAATGAGAGGAAAAGAGAGAGGGGCAATATTACTATCCTTTTACCACACTTGTGCTTCAAAGTAGCACCATGTTCTTCATATAGAGAGTCTCTTGAGTTATCACTTTCATATATTAGTGGGAATTTTCATAGAACTTGGCTTGTATATTCCGATGATGGGCTTCCTCAAATGCCCGAGGTCTTCATGAGCAAGCAAGTTGGATGCACACCCACTTAGTTTCATTTTGAGCTTTCATACACTTATAGCTCTAGTGCATCCCTTGCATGGGAATCCCTACTCACTCACATTGATATCTATTGATGGGCATCTCCATAGCCCGTTGATACGCCTAGTTGATGTGAGACTATCTTCTCCTTTTTGTCTTCTCCACAACCACCATTCTATTCCACCTATAGTGCTATGTCCATGGCTCACACTCATGTATTACGTGAAAATTCAAAAGGTTTGAGAACGTCAAAAGTATGAAACAATTGCTTGGCTTGTCATCGTGGTTGTGCATGATGTGAGTATTTTGTGTGGTGAAGATGGAGCATAGCCAGACTATATGATTTTGTAGGGATAACTTTCTTTGGCCTTGTTATTTTGAAAAGACATGATTGCTTTATTAGTGGGCTTGAAGTATTATTGTTTTTATGTCAAATGATAGACTATTGCTTTGAATCACTCGTGTCTTAATATTCATGCCATGATTAGACATATGATCAAGATTATGCTAGGTAGCATTCCACACCAAAAATTATCTTTTTATCATTTACCTACTCGAGGACGAGCAGGTATTAAGCTTGGGGATGCTGATACGTCTCCGTCGTATCTATAATTTTTTATTGTTCCATGCCAATATTATTCAACTTTCATATACTTTTGGAACTTTTTATACTATTTTTGGGACTAACATATTGATCCAGTGCCCAGTGCCAGTTCCTGTTTGTTGCATGTTTTTTGTTTCACAGAATACCCATATCAAACGGAGTCCAAATGAAATAAAAACTGACGGAGATTTTTTTGGAATATATATGATTTTTGGGAAGAAGAATCCATGCGAGATGATGCTCGAGGGGCCCATGAGGTAGGGGGCGCGCCCTGGGGAGGCAGGCGTGCCCCTGACCCTCATGGCCACCCCGTAATGTGGTTGATGCCCTTCTTTCGCCGCAAGAAAGCTAATTTTCGGATAGAGATCGTGTCAAAATTTCAGCCCAATCGGAGTTACGGATCTCCGGGAATATAAGAAATGGTGAAAGGGAAGAATCAGAGAACGCATAAACAGAGAGAGACAGAGAGACAGATCCAATCTCGAAGGGGCTCTCGCCCCTCCCGTGCCATGGAGGCCATGGACCAGAGGGGAAACCCTTCTCCCATCTAGGGAGGAGGTCAAGGAAGAAGAAGAAGGAGGGGGGCTCTCTCCCCCTCGCTTCCGGTGGCACCGGAGTGCCACCGGGGGCCATCATCATCACCGCGATCTACACCAACACCTCCGCCATCTTCACCAACATCTCCATCACTTTCCCCCCTCTATGTACAGCGGTCCACTCTCTCGCAACCCGCTGTACCCTCTACTTGAACATGGTGCTTTATGCTTCATATTATTATCCAATGATGTGTTGCCATCCTATGATGTCTGAGTAGATTTTCGTTGTCCTATCGGTGGTTGATGAAATGCTATGATTGATTTAATTTGCTTGTGGTTATGTTGCTGTCCTTTGGTGCCCATCATATGATTGCGCGCGTGGATCACACCATAGGGTTAGTTGTATGTTGATAGGACTATGTATTGGAGGGCAAGAGTGACAGAAGCTTCAGCCTAGCATAGAAATTGATGCATACGGGATTGAAGGGGGACCAATATATCTTAATGATATGGTTGGGTTTTACCTTAATGAACATTAGTAGTTGCGGATGCTTGCTAATAGTTCCAATCATAAGTGCATAGAATTCCAAGTCAGGGATGACATGCTAGCAGTGGCCTCTCCCACATAATACTTGCTATCGGTCTAGTAAAGTAGTCAATTGCTTAGGGGCAATTTCGCAACTCCTACCACCACTTTTCCACACTCGCTATATTTACTTTATTATTTCTTTATCTAAACAGCCCCTACCTTTTATTTACGTACTCTTTATTATCTTGCAAACCTATCCAACAACACCTACAAAGTACTTCTAGTTTCATACTTGTTCTAGGTAAAGCGAACGTCAAGCGTGCGTAGAGTTGTATCTGTGGTCGATAGAACTTGAGGGAATATTTGTTCTACCTTTAGATCCTCATTGGGTACGACACTCTTACTTATCGAAAACTGTTGCGATCCCCTGTACTTGTCGGTTATCAGCGGGACCTATCAAAACATCGTTGCATGGCCCAGTTCGTATGGGTCTCATCTTACTCCTACCGCCGGCTCCTGGTTAAATGGGTATTGCATCCGGGAGTTGATGACCCACAAGTGTTGGGGATCTATCATAGCCTTTTCGATAAGTAAGAGTGTCGAACCCAACGAGGAGCAGAAGGAAATGATAAGTAGTTTTCAGTAAGGTATTCTCTGCAAGCACTGCAATTATCGGTAACAGATAGTTTCGTGATAAGGTAATTTGGAACAAGTAGCAAGTAATAAAAGTAAATAAGGTGCAGCAAGATGGCCCAATCCTTTTTGTAGCAAAGGACAAGCCTGGACAAAGTCTTATATGAAGTAAAGCGCTCCCGAGGACACATGGGAATTATCGTCAAGCTAGTTTTCATCACGTTCATATCATTCGCATTCGGTACTTTGATAATTTGATATGTGGGTGGACCGGTGCTTGGGTAATACCCTTACTTGGAAAAGCATCCCACTTATGATTAACCCCAATTGCAAGCATCCGCAACTACAACAGAAGTATTAAGGTAAACCTAACCATAGCATGAAACATATGGATCCAAATCAGCCCCTTACGAAGCAACGCATAAACTAGGGTTTAAGCTTCTGTCACTCTAGCAACCCATCATCTACTTATTACTTCCCAATGCCTCCCTCTAGGCCCAAACAATGGTTAAGTGTCATGTCGTCGACGTTCACATGACACCACTAGAGGGATGACAACATACATCTCATCAAAATACCGAACGAATACCAAATTCACATGACTACTTATAGCAAGACTTCTCCCATGTCCTCAGGAACAAACGTAACTACTCACAAAGAATATTCATGTTCATAATCAGAGGGGTATTAATATGCATAATGGATCTGAACATATGATCTTCCACCAAGTAAACCAACTAGCATCAACTACAAGGAGTAATCAACACTACTAGCAACCCACAAGTACCAATATGAGGTTTGGATACAAAGATTGGATACAAGAGATGAAATAGGGTTTGAGATGAGATGGTGCTGGTGAAGATGTTGATGGAGATTGACCCCCTCCTGATGAGATGATCATTGGTGATGACGATGGTGATGATTCCCCCCTCCCGGGGGGAAGTTTCCCCGGCAGAACAGCTCTGCCGGAGCCCTAGATTGGTTCCGCCAAGGTTTCGCCTCGTGGCGGCGGAGTTTCTTCCCGAAAGCTTGCTTATAATTTTTTCCTCGATGAAAGACTCCATACAGCCAAAGATGGGCATCAGAGGGCCACCAGGGGGCCCACGAGGAAGGGGGCGCGCCCCCACCCTCGTGGATGGTGGGTGGCCCCCCTCTGGTACTTCCTTTGCTCAGTATTTTTTATATATTCTAAATATAACTCCTGTGGAGTTTTAGGACTTTTGGAGATGTGTAGAATAGGTCTCTAGTATTTGCTCCTTTTCCAGCCCAGAATTCCAGCTGCCGGCATTCCCCCTCTTCATGTAAACCTTGTAAAATAAGAGAGAATAGGCATAAGTATTGTGACATAATGTGTAATAACACCCCATAATGCGATAATTGTCGATATAAAAACATGATGCAAAATGGTTGTATCAACTCCGCCAAGCTTAGACCTCGCTTTTTCCTCAAGCGAAAGCCGAAATCGAAAAATATGTCCGCATGTTTAGAGATAGAGGTGTCGATAAAATAAAATACGGACATGAGGGCATCATGATCATTCTTAGAACAGCAACATATAAATATATACACACACACACACATATATACATATACATATATATATATATATATTCTCATATGATTTCCCATTCTAAAGTAACAATTCATTCACATACTCAAGTATGAATCAGAAACTTCATTGAAAACTAACAAACTATAATTTCAGTCATTGAAGCAATTGCAATTTATCATAACATAGGAAAGATTCAATATAAGAGCTTCTCAGCAAGTACACATACTCAACCATCTTTTAATCTTTCATAATTGCTAACGCTCACGCGATATTTATGGTTATGAAGTTTTAATCGGACACAGAGAAAGACAGGGGATTATAGTTTTGCCTCCCAACGTTTTACCTCAAGGGTAATGTCAACAATAATAGTTCATGAAAACCCACATCCAATTAGCCATATATATCAGGATCCTTCCAACACATTGTGCTTGCCAAAGGGTAAAATGTAAAAAAGGAAAGGTGAATATCATCATGACTCTTTGCATGAAGTATAAGACAAGAATAAAAGATAGGCCCTTCGCAGAGGGCAGCAAAGGTTGTCATGTGCTTTTATGGTTGGATGTACGAAATCTTAATGCAAAAGAACGTCACTTTATATTGCCACTTGTGATATGGACCTTTATTATGCAGTCCGTCGCTTTTATTTCTTCCACATCACAAGATTGTATAAAACTTATGTTCTCCACACTAATAAGTCATACATATTTACAGGGCAATTCTTATTGCTTGCAATGATGACAACTTACTTGATGGATATTACTCAATCCATAGGTAGATATGGTGGACTCTCATGGAAAAATTGGGTTTAGGGATATTCGGAAGCACAAGTAGTATCTCTACTTGGTGCAAAGAAATTGGCTAGCAAGAGAGGGAAAGGGAAGCTCAACATGTTGGATGATCCATGACAATATAATTTATCTCAGATGTAAGAAAACATAACCCATTACGTTGTCTTCCTTGTCCAACATCAACTCTTTAGCATATCATACTTTAATGAGTGCTCACAATTATAAAAGATGTCCAAGATAGTATATTTATATGTGAAAACCTCTCTTTCTTTATTACTTCCTATTAATTGCAATGATAACCAAAACTATGTTTGTCAACTCTCAACAACTTTTATTCATCATACTCTTTATATGTGAGCTCATTACTCTCCATAAGATCCATATGATCTCTTTATTTCTTCTCTTTTATTTTATTCCCTCAAGATCATAGCAAAATAATCAAGCCCTGACTCAACACTAATCTTTATTATATAGCTCACGGACTCGATTACATAGGAAGATCATAAAGCAAAACTCACAACTAGATCATAGTATCACTAAAACTTTATTCTACTAGATCAAGATATTATCAAAAGGATCGAACTAAGAAAAACAGTAAAGATAAAAGTGATGGTGATACGATACCGGGGCACTCCCAAAGCTTGGCAGTTGCCAAGGGGAGTGCCCATACCCATGTGATTATATCTCTTTTACCGGTGAAGGAGATGGAGTTGTTGATGATGTAGGCTTGTTGTCCCTCTTCCAAGGCATAGGCCCACCATCATAGAAGGATGATGGAGTCTCCGGGATCCTTAAATCTGCAGCCAAACTCATCATCTTGAATCTATATTCATACTCACAATTTTGATTTTGCATGTCATAGATCTGGGCTTGGAGGTGCTCGATTTTCTCATGAAGCTTGAAGATGGCCTCCCCAATGTCCTTGGCATCCAGCTTGTGGTTGTTGGTGAACTCCGTGATCATTATGTGATTGGGGTTGATTCCACTCTCCACCATCTCCTGACACTTGAAAACTTGTTGCTCCATCGCCTCGAGCCTTGTCTCCACGCTTCTGGTCCTCCTTGGTCCCTCAACATCTCGGATGTGTAGCAACCCCTCATGCATCTCAATGGTTTGAGGATATTGCAACACTTCTGCGAGGTAGGGGTTGATGACGTTCTCGAAGAACTTGTCCTTGGGGGCACTTGGAGACGTCATGGTGATCTAGATCTGTCAGAAAAACAGCTCGAAACAAGAATAGAGGATATTTGCGTGGTACAGTGGTCAAACCCTTCGGGAGATTATATAATGAATTTTTACCGACCATAAGAAGTATCGTGCAAGAAAACAGAGTCCGGAGAGCACGCAAGGTGCCCACAAGGCAGGGGGCGCGCCCTCCACCCTCGTGGATGCCTCGTCTCCTTCCCGGAATACTTTTATTTTCCTATTTTCTTAAATATTCCAAAACAGAGAAAAATTTCCATTAGAACTGTTTTGGAGTCGGTTTACTTATCGTACCGCATACCTATTCCTTTTCGGAGTCTGAAACGTCCTGGAAAGTGTCTCTTATGTCTTCCTCCGGGGTTACCATTTCAATAATATTAGTTTCTACATTTATGGAATTACTTGAGATATAATGTTTGATTCTTTGACCGTTGACCACCTTCGGATTTGTGCCTTCGAAGTTGTTGATTTTTATGGCACCGGAACGATAGACCTCCTCGATAACGTAAGGACCTTCCCATTTAGAGAGAAGTTTGCCTGCAAAAAATCTTAATCGAGAGTTGAATAGCAACACATAATCACCTACATTAAACTTACGCTTTTGTATCCTTTTGTCATGCCATCTTTTAACTTTTTCTTTAAACAGTTTGGCATTCTCATAGGCCCGGGTTCTCCATTCATCAAGTGAGCTAATGTCAAATAACCTCTTCTCACCGGCAACTTTGAAATCATAATTCAGCTCTTTGATGGCCCAGTATGCCTTATGTTCTAATTCGAGAGGTAAGTGACATGCTTTTCCATAAACCATTTTATACGGAGACATGCCCATAGGATTTTTATATGCAGTTCTATAAGCCCATAATGCATCATCAAGTTTCTTTGACCAATTCTTTCTAGATCTATTAACAGTCTTTTGCAAAATTAATTTGAGCTCTCTGTTACTCAATTCTACTTGACCGCTAGACTACGGGTGATATGGAGATGCAATTCTATGATTAACATCATACTTAGCAAGCATTTTACGAAAGGCACCATGAATAAAATGTGAACCACCATCAGTCATTAAATATCTAGGGACTCCAAACCTTAGAAAAATAACTTCTTTAAGCATCTTAATAAAGGTGTTATGATCAACACTACTAGTTGGAATAGCTTCTGGCCACTTAGTAACGTAATCAACAACAACTAAAATATGTGTATACCCATTAGAGGAAGGAAATGGTCCCATATAATCGAAGCCCCAAACATCAAATGGTTCAATAACGAGTGAATAATTCATAGGCACTTCTTGACGTCTACTAATATTACCAATTCTTTGACATTCATCACAAGATAATACAAACTTACGGGCACCCTTGAAGAGAGTAGGCCAATAAAATCTGGATTGGAATATCTTATGCGCAGTTCTATCTCCAGCATGGTGTCCTCCATAAACTTCAAAGTGACACTTGCGTAGGATCTGTTCCTATTCATGCTCAGGTATACAACGTCTAATAACACCATCTACTCCTTCTTTATAAAGGTGTGGGTCATCCCAGAAGTAATGTCTTAAATCATAGAAAACCTTTTTCTTTTGCTGGTATGTGAAACTAGGTGGTATAAATTTAGCAACAATGTAATTGGCATAATCAGCATACCATGGAGCAGTGCGAGAAGCATTTATGATAGCTAATTGTTCATCAAGAAAGCTATCATCAATAGGTTGTGGGTCATCAAGAACATTCTCTAACCTATACAAGTTGTCTGCAACGGGATTCTCAGCTCCCTGCAAATCAAATTCTTGTAGTAGGAGAACCCATGTAATAAGTCTAGGTTTAGCATCTTTCTTTTCCATAAGATATTTAATAGCAGCATGATCTGTGTGAATAGTTACTTTAGAATCAACAATATAAGGTATGAACTTATCACAAGCAAATACAACTGCTAAGAATTCCTTTTCAGTAGTAGCATAATTTCTGTGGGCATTGTCTAGAGTTTTACTAGCATATTGACTAACATTTAATTTTTTATCAACTCTTTGTCCTAGAACAACACCTACAGCATAGTCACTAGCATCACACATGATTTCAAAGGGTAAATTCCAATCATGTGGCTAAACAATAGGTGCAGAAATCAAGGCTTTCTTAAGTATTTCAAATGCTTCTACACAATCATCAGCAAAGACAAAAGGAATATCTTTTTGTAATAGGTTAGTCAGAGGCCGGGAAATTTTTGAGAAGTCCTTAATAAACCTCCTATAAAAGCTGGCATGACCAAGGAAACTTCTGATACCTTTGATGTCCTTGGGACACGACATCTTTTCAATAGCATCAACTTTAGCTTTGTCAACTTCAATACCTCTTTCAGAAATTTTACGCCCCAAGACAATACCTTCATTAACCATAAAGTGGCACTTCTCCCAATTCAAGACAAGGTTAGTTTCTTCACATCTCTGCAAAACTCGATCATGGTTTCTCAAGCAATCATCAAAAGAGGATCCATAAACAGAGAAATCATCCATGAAAACTTCACAAATCTTTTCACGAAAGTCAGAGAATATAGCCATCATGCATCTGTGCGGCAAATTTCCCACCATGATGCTGCGGGTCCTTCAAGCTGATGTGCGGCAAATTTCACCTTCTCCGCATCTGTGCACCCTGCTGTGGTCAACTCCCTAGATGTCTTGCAGAGCCAATCATCTGCTACTATCAGCTCGGTGCTACTGGAAAACACCGGCGGATTCAGCATAAGAAAACGGGCTAAGTGATCAACAGGTGGTGGTGGTGGTGGGTTGTTGTTGTTCCCCTGATTCCGATTCTGGACTAGCAACTGCATTGATGTGTTCTGCTGCTGGATCAACTAGGTGAGCTCTGGTGGAAAGGTAAATCCGGGGTCACGTCTCGGAGGCATCTGAGGGTAGAAAAGATGAGATTTAAGAACAGAGAGGGGTCTAAAGAGAAAACACTACCCATATGCACATGAGGCAAAAACAAACAATTCACTTCATTCAATCAAACAAGGGCATACAATCGATCTAACTATCACAAAAGTGCTCGGACTACTGTATTTACATGGTGGACTACTACTGCTGGTGAGGTGGTCTACTAGAAATATTCTTCCGTTGCAGACTCCATGATATCTGCTCCGGCTTCATCAACATAGTCATCATCGCTGTCATCTGGGTCCAAGTCGGTGTCGTCGATGATGATGTAGTCTTCCGGGCGAATCTCCTTGGGTTCTTCGTCTTCATCTACTGGTGTAGGGCCTCCCATAAATATCACTACAACAAACACCCCCATATAGCAACACATATGTAGCAACGAACTGTAGCATGTGTTGTCTTTGGTTTAACCCTCCCACCTGGCCACCTCCCCACGAGCCACGAAGGCCTCTAACCTCATCCACCACCACCACCTCGTGCGCTAATATCATGCGTCTAAGGATGAAAGAAAAATAAAATCCTCTCCGCCAGCTCTCTCCCCGATTCCTCTCTCTCCACCACCGATTCCAGGGAACTCCGGCGCTCCCCTGCACTCCTGATCCCTGGTTCGGTTCCCTCTTTCTATTCTCCTCTAACCCGCAGCCCGCCGCCTCCCGGACATCGTATGCGACCCTGCCCATGCCCCCGCAGAAACCCTAGACCCCCACGGGTCACCTGTGCAGCTTTGGCACCTCCGGTTTGTCAGCTGACCACCCCGCCTCTCTGCACAAGCGGCTATCGTCTCGGGCTCAACGGTGTTGTGCTCCCTCGGCTACCTTGACTCCGACGCTGACGGTGCAGTAAGGCCCGATCCCCTCCGATCTTACCCTTGCTGGTATTCGGTGTGGCTTGGCCATCATGCCAAGGCTGTTTCTTCTCCAGCAATTTTGACGATTATCTATGCTACGTTGATCACTCGCCTGATCTATGCATCCATGCCACTCCATGGTCTGAGTTCTCCACTGTAGTTGTGCGCGCACTGAAATACCAGGTTGTAAGTACCAGGGAATCAGTGTGTACTTAATTAATTTATGGCTGTTTGTTTTTGCTAATACCAGCTTGATGACATGGCATGGATAGTCTGATATACTCTATAACTTCAGTTTTTTACGAGATTGTATTCTGTAACTTCTTCATTGTCCTTGGTAAAAGAAATTATCTTCTATGTTTACGCCACAAAACTTTGGATCTGTAAGTAATGCTAACAATGCCTAACAATTTCAATAGATTTTATTTGGGACTAATACACATTTTTTGTTGCTTCTTTGCACTGTTATATTATTTCAGTTTCCTAACATACAGAAAAGCCCCGATCTGTTATCTTCAGGTTGTAGTTGAGATTTCATTTATGCTGAGTATGCTGTAGCAGCTGAACATCGTCATCGCTCAAATGTGTAGGAGGTGCCTTTCTTTACAGACTTTAGTTCCTTATATAGTACTCCCTCCGTCCCATAATATAAGAATGTTTTAGACACTAAACCAGTGTAAAAACATTCTTATATTATGGGACGGAGGGAGTATCACTTTCTTACACCAACTGGGCATGCTTAATTTAAGTTGAAAGTTTTCAACCTTTAGGATAAATTCAAGTTTAACGTTCCATATGTGTAGTTTGTTATTAGCTGCATTGTTATTTAGCTGGCTGGTACAAAGTTCTAAAAGGCATCCTCCTTCCAGAGCTAAACTTCTTAAATCTTAGAGAAAGTAAATATTTAGTCAATATGCATGTAAATCTTGATCTCGACAGCTATATTTTACCTTTATATTGTGTCATTCACAGTTACATATTCAAGCTGGGTTTTATTATCTGTTCAATAGCAGAGGGGAAATTGTGAAATGTTGATACGACTCCCTGGATACTACCCTAGTATGTCCTTGCGTCTGAGTGATGATATATCCAAACATCTAGTATTGACTTGCACTTCTCGTGAATGAAATGTGACTGATTTTATCTTCTACAGTGCCTGCTTTCCATGATGTACTGATGTCATTGATGTGCCTTTTTTGGTGAGAAGATTACACAAATCTGGACCTGAGGTCTATTGAATTCTGCCCGAGAGTAATGTTATCCTACCTAACCCATATTTTTGGTTTCTAACGAAAGTAATTTTCATATAACAGATGAGAAAGGAACTAGGTATTGCAGATGATGTTACGGTGGTCATTTTCTACATTTGAGGACAGGTGGGCCAGTAACTTAGATGGGCATTCTGTTTTCTTAAGTGTCGATGCTTTACTTCTTTTTTTTTAGTTTAAATGATGGCAGCTAATTGAACATCTCTGAACTTGCTTCATGTAATTCTCTTGATTTTAACTTCGAGAACATCTGATTTCTTGAATTCTCTATACTTATTTAATTTTTTGACAAGCTGTCTACCAATCGTCACCCCATCTGAAGCAGCACAAAAGATGTGCCACCATATAGATAAGCTTCTCTCTCCCTGCATTGACATGTTTTCCCCTAGTTTTCTGAATGTGAAACAAGAATTGAACTTGATGCCGCTGAAGTTAAATTAAGTATATCCCTATAGAATAATCATGCACATCAATTGTTCAAGAAAAAAAATCTTATATGTTATTTTTTCCCATCCTATACCAATGATCAATGTTGTAATAAGATTATTCCGCAGTTCACTAAGATTTCAGTATATAAGAGAGACTATACAGATGTTTCTGTTTTCAATAATACATAGCATAAAATTTTCAAATAACTATGATAGAAATAAGTGTCCTGTACGTGGTTCCACAAGGACAAGTTTACACTGTTCTGCACTTACTATGATAGAAATTATCTAAATCCCTGAATAGCAATGAGTGTGCAAAGTATTTAGCGTGCCATGAATTGCCAAAATGATAGTACTAATTATCGGTGAAGCTATTCTGATTTAGCAAATAAAACTTAGCTGAATAAGCAATTTGCAAGATTAGATATCAAGCTAACAACATGTTCTTCTATGGCTATGTAATGCAACCAACCTAGCTCAGTAACCTTTCTAATGCTACACTAGAAAAATATGATCAGTTGATACGACCACTCAAAAATGTCAAAAGTAATCGTCATGCAGCTAGATTAGTTATTGCAAGGCCTTCAGCCTTTGTATGTTTCCCCCTCTTCTTAATTGGATTGCTCTATTGGCCAGGGTTTTTTCATTCTCTAATGGTACGTTACTCATGTCAGTTTTTATTTTTTAGATTGCCAAGATAAATAGAGGATGCATGGATAAGTTGTTTTTGGCAAGGCAGAGAATGGGACTACTACCAAGATAGTTTTACGTTAAGTTTTTAGAAAGCCATTTTCATGTTCAATGTATAGAAAATGATGTGATGTCATTTTCAGGGTCAATGTAAAGAAAATCATGTGTTTACTCTTTCGATTTTGTTCCATGTAATGCAACCAATCAGATTCAATATATGAGCTCTCCCTATTTACTGATTTTTTACTGTTGTGCACCATCAGTATTAACCCAATAATTGTTGTTGTTAATATATATAAAATATTGGCAATTGTCCATGTTATGCATCAACGCTTTCACTAATATGTTTCCATTCCAAATAGTACCGGGTGACCACCAACGCATATGAGGTGTTGTAAATTTCTAACTATATGCGTTGTTGCCTTGCAATAATTTATCACGTCGATTACCAACGCAATTATATGTGTTGTTGTAGGCCTTTGCAACGCCACCAATGGCAACGCATATACACCCGTTGGTATAGCCCTCGTCAACGCTTATATGGACATTCGACAACGCATCGATGCGTTGCTAAAGGGGGGGTTCTTGTTGTAGTGTATCTCGATCTTCTTGATCAGATCGTCATTCTTCTCCACCAATACTTCGATTTCCTCTTCATAATCTTCTCGTGTAGCCTTGAGTTCTTCCTCCAGTTCCTTGATTCTTGTCTTAGCCTTCTTCAGGTCTATCATGTCGGCGCACATCTGGTTCTCCTGTCATCGAATGTGCTGGTTTAGTTCCTGGATAAAAGCTGCAATTGATCTATCCTTTCTGGTGCTGATCATCTCCCAGTGCTCATCTCGGCGCCCACAAATCTGGTAGATAGTATCCTTGAGATCATTGCGGTGGACTTCTCCAATGCGTCCCATGGCGATGTGAGCTGCCATGCTCTTTCCTAGACTCCCAGTTGGTGCATCAAAAGAAAACTCTATGGCGGGTCAGCACATGGAATATGCTGGCAGAGTAACACATAGAGAGTAATGGAATGAAATAGCTATTCTATATGCATATTTGGCTGGTGGAAAGCTCTATGGTTACAGTTTTGCGTAAAGCCAATTTTTCCCTACTGCAAAGGAATAAATTTTAATTAACTATCATGGTAGTTGTTAAACATTGAGAATGGTTGATAGCATTCTCAATCCCAATTAAGCATCATCATTAAACAAAACCCAACAAAATTAATTTAGAGTAACATGTTGAGATTCACATGATAATCCAAGTACTAGATACTCAAGTTGTCCATAACCGGGGACACGGCTAACCATGATTAGTTTATACACTCTGCAGAGGTTTGCGCACTTTTCCCCACAAGACTCGATCGCCTCCGTTTGGTTTCTCGCACTACACGGTGTTTGAGAAGACGGATGACCGAGACATAGTTTTTCAGAAGCGTTAGCACCTTACGATGGATAGACCGTTACACCTACTTTCCCCTACATCTTCTAGTCTACCCTGTAAGAGTTCGCACGACTTAATCAACTATGCTAGAGCCCATAATAGCTTGTGGCTGCACACGGAAGTTTCTAGTATGAAAAATCTCATGATCCCTTTGGGCCTGGGTGGCGGTCCATAAAGAAAAACAGGCAATCCTGGAATACCCAGGTACCTCAATCCACCCAGATGTGTATTTAAGTTGCCACCTTAGATAAACCATTAATTAACAAACTCACATCTGTCATGGATATCACTCACCCAATTCCACGTCTACTAGCATAGCATGGCAATAGTAAGCAAACGTAGAAGTAACTCCCAAAGGTTTGATAATATAACAGGTAATAGGTACTACCTCAACTACTTCCCATCCCACAATTTAATTAGATCCTAATCATGCAATGTTTGAGGATTGATCTAATGCAATAAAACTGGGTAGTAGGAGGTATGATCAAAGTGTTACTTGCCTTGCTGATGATCCGCGAAACCTAGCGATTCGAAGTAACAGGCGGCGCACTCTGGGTATTCTATTGCAGACAAATAAACAAGCATACAATAAGTATTCATCTAATGCACATGTAAAACTCGAATAAGAGATCTAACCAGAAGGTTCAACTTAAGAACTCTGGTTTGCAAAAAGAATCAAATCAAACGAAGCAACGAAAGTCAAACGGCAAAAGAAACAGGCTTCGTTTACTATTCTGGATCTAGGGCAATTTTTACAGTGGCAAAAACTTGTTTAAGTTGGTTAAACGGATAGAGGGTTTCGAGACGAAACTCTAGGCGCTTGAATCGCCTGATTCCGATAACCGAGTGAAAAGTTATACTAAAACGAAAATTGGATCAGGAATCGCGATCAGAAAAATCGCGGATTAAAATCCGAGAAAAAGAAAAACGACGAACGTTCGCTAGAACGAACGAACGGATGAACGCTTGCTAAATAAATAAATCGTAAAAACCGATCTATTTAAAAAAACAGAAATAAAAAAACCGATGAAAACCGACGGGTTTTTTTTTCAAAAAAAAATACGGCGCGGAGATCGAGGCAACCTCGGGTGGCGGGTCGGCGGCGGCTCCGACGACGGCGGGGGGAGGCGGGCGCCGACGACGGATCGAGGCGCGGCTAGGGTTAGGGTTGGCGGTGGCGGGCGGGCTCTGGGCTGGTGGCGGCTCCGGTGGGCTGGGGTGGCTCAGGCGGCGGCTATTTAAAGGCTGCCCCCGGGCGGAGTCCCGCTTGGGTACGGCCCGGAGTCGGTTCGCGTTTTTTTAATAATTACGCGCAGAAAAACAAATAAAAGAAATACTAAACGGACTCCAAAAATCCCGAAATAAATTTTCCCGGGCTTCTAAAATCAAGCCGCACAAGGTGAACATTTATTTGGGGCCTAAATGCAATTTTGAAAAACGCACATTTTTCCTAAATTCAAATAAAATACCGAAAAACTCCGCCATAAAATCTTATTTGATTTTATTATTAAATCCTCAATATTTCTTTATTTTGGGAAAGTAATTTTATTCCCTCTTTCATATTTTTGTAATAGAACTAATTGATGATAAAATAATTAAAATCAAATGATCCTATTCTCAAAATTCGAGAAAACTCAAATATGAAAATAATGAAATCCCCAACTCTCTCCGTGGGTCCTTGAGTTGCGTGGAATTTCTAGGATCAAAACCAAAAGCAAATAAATTATGATATGAAATGATGGTCTAATGTATAACATTCCAAATTGAAAATTTGGGATGTTACAAACCTACCCCCCTTAAGATGAATCTCGCCCTCGAGATTCGGGTTGGCTAGAAAATAGGTGAGGGTGGTCCTTGAGCAAATCTTCCTATCGCTCCCAGGTGGCTTCATCCTCCGTGTGGTGGCTCCACTGAACCTTACAAAACTTGATAACCTTGTTGTGGGTGACTCAACTGGCATACTCTAGAATCTTAACTGGTTTCTCCTCATAGGTCAAATCACTGTCCAACCGAATTGCTTCCAGTGGTACTGTATCTCTCAGCGGTATGCCAGCCATCTCCGCGTGGCACTTGTTTAACTGAGAAACGTGGAACACATCATGAACTCCTGACAATCCTCCAGGCAATTCCAACTTGTAGGCCACTTCTCCCATATGTTCCAATACTCGGTATGGTCCTACGAATCATGGCGCTAACTTTCCTTTAACACCAAAGCGCTTTGTTCCCTGAAGTGGGGATACTCAAAGATAAACTCTGTCTCCAACTTCATAAACTGTCTCCTTGTGTTTAGAATCTGCATAACTTTTCTGCCTGGATTGAGCTACCTTGAGCCTATCGCGAATCAATTTGACCTTCTGTTCAGACTCCTTAATCAAATCAGGTCCAAACAACTGGCGGTCTCCAACTTCATCCCACAACAACGGTGTCCTGCACCTTCTTCCGTACAAGGCTTCAAAAGGGGCCATCTTTAAACTAGATTGATAACTGTTGTTGTAAGAGAATTCTGCATATGGCAAATTGTCGTCCCAACTAGATCCATAATCTAGCGCACAAGCTCTCAGCATCTCCTCCAAAATCTGATTGACTCTCTTGGTATGTCCATCTGTCCGTGGATGAAAAGCTGTGCTGAACTCTAGCCTGGTACCCAAAGTTTCGTGCAACTGATTCCAGAACTTTGAGGTAAACTGGGTTCCTCTATCTGATACAATGCTCCTTGGAACTCCATGTAAGCATACAATCCTGGTCATGTATATCTTTGCCAACTTCGCACTGGTATAAGTGGTCTTTACCGGGATGAAATGAGCTACTTTCGTCAACCGATCAACTACAACCCAAATCGAGTCATAGCCTGAACGAGTCCTGGGTAATCCCGTGATAAAATCCATGCCTAACTTATCCCACTTTCATTCGGGTATCGGCAATGGTTGTAGCAATCCTGCTGGCTTCTGATGCTCTGCCTTTACTCTCTGACACACATCACAAACTGCTACATACTCCGCAATATCTTTCTTCATTCCGGCCCACCAGAAAATATCCTTCAAATCCAAATACATCTTGGTATTTCCTGGGTGAATCGAATATGGTGAATCGTGTGCCTCTTGCAGAATCAACTTCCTGATCTCCGGGTCATTGGGCACATAAACACGGTCTTCAAACCATAGGGTGTCGTGCTTATCCTCACGAAATCCTTTAGCCTTTCCTTCGCTTATTTTCTCCTTTATAGAGGCAATCTCCTTGTCAGTCTTCTGAGCTTCTCTGATTCTATCCATCAAAGTTGACTAAATCTCCAATGCTGCTACATAGCCTCTCGGAACTATTTCCAAACATAACTCTCGAAGATTTTCGGCTAACTCCCTTGGTATTTCTCCCGTCATTAATGTATTGACATGGCTCTTACGGCTCAATGTGTCAGCTACTACATTAGCCTTTCCGAGATGGTAATGCAATCTCATATCATAATCCTTGATGAGCTCCAACCATCTCCTTTGTCTGAGGTTTAACTCCTTCTGCGTGAAAATGTACTTCAAACTCTTATGATCCGTGTACACCTCGCAATGGTTTCCAATCAGAAAATGTCTCCAAGTCTTCAGTGCATGCACTACGGCTGCTAACTCCAAATCATGCGTAGCATAATTCAACTCATGGGGCTTATGCTGTCTGGAGGCATATGAAAAAACTCTCCCTTCCTGCATAAGCACTGCTCCAAGTCCTCGACGTGAAGCGTCGCAATACACCTCATAATCCTTGGTCTGGTCTGGCAAAATCAATACTGGTGAAGTAACCAAGCGTTTCTTCAACTCCTGGAAACTAGCCTCACACTCCTCAGTCCATTTAAACTTGGTATCCTTCTTTAATAACCCCGTCATAGGCTTCACAATCTTGGAGAAATTCTCAATGAATCTCCGGTAGTATCCTGCGAGTCCAAGAAAACTTCGGATCTCTCCAACTGTTGTTGGCGCTTCCCAATTTGTCACAGTATCAACCTTAGTGGGATCTACTGCTATACCTTCTCCAGATATAACGTGTCCGAGGAATCCTACTTCCTTCAACCAAAACTCACATTTGCTGAACTTGGCATACAACTGATGTTCTCTGAGCTTCTCAAGTACCAATCGCAAATGTTCCTTATGCTCCTCTTCATTCTTCGAGTAAACCAGAATATCATCAATGAACACCACGACGAACTTATCCAAGAACTCCATAAACACTTTGTTCATCATCTTCATAAAATATGCAGGTGCGTTAGTCAGACCAAATGACATAACGGTATACTCGTACAACCCATACCTGGTGGTAAAAGCTGTCTTAGGTATATCCAGTTCTCGAATCTTCAACTGGTGGTATCCTGATCGCAGATCGATCTTGGAAAATACCTTAGCTCTTGCAATCGATCAAACAGATCATTGATCATTGGTAGTGGGTACTTGTTCTTGATGGTTACTTCATTCAATCCTCGATAATCAACAACCATCCTTAACGATCCATCCTTCTTCTCCACTAGAAGTACTAGCGATCCCCAAGGCGAAGAACTTGGGCGAATATATCCCTTATCCAATAACTCCTTAATCTGCTTCTTAATCTCCACCAAATCATTTGCAGGCATCCTGTATGGTCTCTTTGATATTGGCCCTGTGCCTGGCAATAGCTCAATCAAAAACTCAATATCTCTATCCGGTGGCATGCCTGGCAACTCTTCTGGAAATACTTCAGGGAAATCCCTTACCACTGGTACTTCCTCCTGCACAACTCCTGTTAAACAATTTACTTGAGTCCCTTTTGGCACATGTCGGGATACATACTTGATCCTTCTCCCTTCTGGGGTGGTAAGAAAAATTGCCTTACTGGCGCAATCGATGTTTCCTCCGTACATCGACAGCCAATCCATGCCCAGAATTACATCCAATCCTTGTGATTCCAAAATGATTAAATCCGAGGGAAATACATGCCTACCTATACTCAATGGCACTTGAAAACATCCTTGACTGGCCATATACTCTGCTCCTGGTGAGCTTACTAGCATAGGTGTTCTAAGAACCTTAGTGGGCAGGTTATACTTATCCACAAATCCCCTTGATATGTATGAATGTGATGCACCAGTATCAAAAAAGAACGAGTGCAGTAAATGACTTAACCAAAAACTTACCGATTACGGCATCCGACTGCTCTTCAACCTCCTCCACATTAACGTGGTTCACCTGTCCCCTATTGAAAGGGTTTGGCTTCTTCCCAGAGCTTCCATTGCCATTCTGGCCTTCAGGACATTCATTGGCATAATGTCCGGTCTTCTGGCACTTAAAGCAAGTGATTTGGCTCAGGTCCTTCTTGGCTGGGGTTGATGGGTTGGTGCGATTCTGGCCGTTGCTTCCTCCATTCCCAATACCATTCTTGGTGCCATTGTGATCGTGCGAGCTACTCCTCCATGGGTATGCTGAAAATGTCCTCCCGATCTAGGGGTAAAACGTGGCTTCTGCTGAGCTCCTGAATTGTACTTCACTTGTCCATACTTCGTCTTGCGGTTCTCAATCTGCTGCTGCTTCGCTTCAATCATAAGAGCACAGTCTACCAACTCCTGGTAGTTGTTGAAGGTTGCTACCATCAACTGCATGCTCAACTCATCATTCAGTCCTTCCAGAAACTTCTCCTGCTTAGCTGCATCTGTAGCAACGTCATCCGGGGCATATCGTGCTAATTTACTAAAGTCCTCCACATACTGGCCAACTGCCCATCCTCCTTGGCGCAATTTGCGAAACTCACGCTTCTTCATGGCCATAGCTCCTACTGAAACATGGGCAGTTCGAAAAGCCTGCTGAAACTGGTCCCATGTGACAGTGTCGATAGGGAAAGTGGTTGTGAAATTCTCCCACCATGATGTTGCGGGTCCTTCAAGCTGATGTGTGGCAAATTTCACCTTCTCCGCATCTGTGCACCCTGCTGTGGTCAACTCCCTAGATGTCTTGCAGAGCCAATCATCTGCTACTATCGGCTCGGTGCTACTGGAAAACACCGGCGGATTCAGCCTAAGAAAACGGGCTAAGTGATCAACAGGTGGTGGTGGTGGGTTGTTGTTGTTGTTCCCCTGATTCTGATTCTGGACTAGCAACTGCATCAATGTGTTCTGCTAGTGGATCAACTGGGTGAGCTCCGGTGGAAAGGTAAATCCGGGGTCATGTCTCGGAGGCATCTGAGGGTTTAGAAAAGATGAGATTTAAGAACAGAGAGGGGTCTAAAGAGAAAACACTACCCATATGCACATGAGGCAAAAACAAACAATTCACTTCATTCAATCAAACAAGGGCATACAATCGATCTAACTATCGCAAAAGTGCTCGGTCTACTGTATTTACATGGTGGACTACTACTGCTGGTGAGGTGGTCTACTAGAAATATTCTTCGGTTGCAGACTCCATGATATCTGCTCCGGCTTCATCAACATAGTCATCATCGCTGTCATCTGGGTCCGAGTCGGTGTCGTCGATGATGATGTAGTCTTCCGGGCGAATCTCCTTGGGTTCTTCGTCTTCATCTACTGGTGTAGGGCCTCCCATAAATATCTCGATCTTCTTGATCAGATCGTCATTCTTCTCCACCAATACTTTGATTTCCTCTTCATAATCTTCTTGTGTAGCCTTGAGTTCTTCCTCCAGTCCCTTGATTCTTGTCTTAGCCTTCTTCAGGTCTATCATGTCGGCGCACATCTGGTTCTCCTGTCATCGAATGTGCTGGTTTAGTTCCTGGATAAAAGCTGCAATTGATCTATCCTTTCTGGTGCTGATCATCTCCCAGTGCTCATCTCGGCGCCCACAAATCTGGTAGATAGTATCCTTGAGATCATTGCGGTGGACTTCTCCAATGCGTCCCATGGCGATGTGAGCTGCCATGCTCTTTCCTAGACTCCAAGTTGGTGCATCAAAAGAAAACTCTATGGGCTCAGTGACTGGCATGAACGTCCTTCCTGGAACTTGAACTTGAATCATCCAGCGCTCTTCTTCAGGTAAAGTGGCGTTGTAGGTTCCGGTGAAGCTTGGTACTCCTATGTTCAGGTATCTAGTGACTTCCTTCAAGTGGCGTCCAAAGGGTGTATCGTCATCCGGTTGCGTGAACTTGTTCCTTGCATCCGCCATCCTAAAGAATAGAAAAGAGGAGAGGTCAGAAGAGAAGAGAGTGAATAGTGTTCTAGGTCTTTAGCTTAGTGGTCGTGTCCTACAGTAAGCGTGTGCTCTGATACCATCTCTGTAGCGACCAGACCTCAAATGGTCTGATCTTTGTGCTCAGGTGTCATCCCTGGATCAGTAATTACATCGAGTGTCTTAATAGAGAACTTATTACATCGAGTGTCTTAATAGAGAACTTATTCAGTAAATATGGCTTAAGGCCATCTAATAACGATAATAACGGAAGGCTTGGAAGATAAGTGAGTCCATCAACTCCAACGGCATCACTGAGTATAGAACCACGAGCTAAAAACTCCTTAATCGTCGTCTGAAAAGTCTGCAACATTAACGTTGCAGCCCGAAACGGGTCAGCACATGGAATATGCTGGCAGAGTAACACATAGAGAGTAATGGAATGTAATAGCTATTCTATATGCATATTTGGCTGGTGGAAAGCTCTATGGTTATAGTTTTGCGTAAAGCCAATTTTTCCCTACTACAAAGGAATAAATTTTAATTAACTATCATGGTAGTTGTTAAACATTGAGAATGGTTGACAGCATTCTCAATCCCAATTAAGCATCATCATTAAACAAAACCCAACAAAATTAATTTAGAGTAACATGTTGAGATTCACATGATAATCCAAGTACTAGATACTCAAGTTGTCCATAACCGGGGACACGGCTAACCATGATTAGTTTATACACTCTGCAGAGGTTTGCGCACTTTTCCCCATAAGACTCGATCGCCTCCGTTTGGTTTCTCGCACTACACGGTGTTTGAGAAAACGGATGACCGAGACATAGTCTTTCAGAAGCGCTAGCACCTTACGATGGATAGACCGTTACACCTACTTTCCCCTACATCTTCTAGTCTACCCTGTAAGAGTTCGCACGACTTAATCAACTATGCTAGAGCCCATAATAGCTTGTGGCTGCACATGGAAGTTTCTAGTATGAAAAATCTCATGATCCCTTTGGGCCTGGGCGGCGGTCCATAAAGAAAAACAGGCAATCCTGGAATACCCAGGTACCTCAATCCACCCAGATGTGTGTTTAAGTTTCCACCTTAGATAAACCATTAATTAACAAACTCACATCTGTCATGGATATCACTCACCCAATTCCATGTCTACTAGCATAGCATGGCAATAGTAAGCAAACGTAGAAGTAACTCCCAAAGGTTTGATAATATAACAGGTAATAGGTACTACCTCAACTACTTCCCATCCCACAATTTAATTAGATCCTAATCATGCAATGTTTGAGGATTGATCTAATGCAATAAAACTGGGTAGTAGGAGGTATGATCAAAGTGTTACTTGCCTTGCCGATGATCCACGAAACCTAGCGATTCGAAGTAACAGGCGGCGCACTCCGGGTATTCTATCGCAGAAAAACAAACAAGCATACAATAAGTATTCATCTAATGCACAGGTAAAACTTGAATAAGAGATCTAACCAGAAGGTTCAACTTAAGAACTCCGGTTTGCAAAAATAATCAAATCAAACGAAGCAACGAAAGTCAAACGGTAAAAGAAACAGGCTTCGTTTACTATTCTGGATCTAGGGCAATTTTTACAGTGGCAAAAACTTGTTTAAGTTGGTTAAACGGATAGAGGGTTTCGAGACGAAACTCCAGGCGCTTGAATCGCCGGATTCCGATAACCGAGCGAAAAGTTATACTAAACAAAAATTGGATCAGGAATCGCGATCAGAAAAATCGCGGATTAAAATCCGAGAAAAAGAAAAACGACGAACGTTCGCTAGAACGAACGAACGGACGAACGCTCGCTAAATAAATAAATCAGAAAAACCAATCTGTTTTAAAAAACAGAAATAAAAAAAACCGACGAAAACCGACGGGTTTTTTCAAAAAAAATACGGCGCGCGGATCGAGGCAACCTCGGCTGGCGGGTCAGTGGCGGCGGCGGCTCCGGCGGCGGCGGATCAAGGCGCGGCTAGGGTTAGGGTTGGCGGCGGCGGGCGGGCTCTGGGCTGGCGGCAGCTGCGGTGGGCTAGGGCGGCGGCTATTTAAAGGCTGCCCCCAGGCGGAGTCTCGCTCGGGTACGGCCCGGAGTCGGTTCGCGTTTTTTTAATAATTACACGCAGAAATACAAATAAAATAAATAATAAACGGACTCCAAAAATCCCGAAATAAATTTTCCCGGGCTTCTAAAATCAAGCCGCACAAGGTGAACATTTATTTGGGGCCGCAATGCAATTTTGAAAAACGCACATTTTTCCTAAATTCAAATAAAATACCGAAAAACTCCGACATAAAATCTTATTTGATTTTATTATTAAATCCTCAATATTTCTTTATTTTGGGAAAGTCATTTTATTCCCTCTCTCATATTTTTGTAATAGAAATAATTGATGATAAAATAATTAAAATCAAATGATCCTATTCTCAAAATTCGAGAAAACTCAAATATGAAAATAATGAAATCCCCAACTCTCTCCGTGGGTCCTTGAATTGCGTGGAATTTCTAGGATCAAAACCAAAAGCAAATAAATTATGATATGCAATGATGGTCTAATGTATAACATTCCAAATTGAAAATTTGGGATGTTACAAGTATGTCCAATAGCAGCACGATGCTTCTTCAGAGTTTTCAATAATTTCTCTTCTTCATGCTCTGAAAGGTTAGCACTAATAATAATAGGATATATCTTCTTTTCGTCAAGATAAGCATATTTCAGAGTATCAGGCAATGGTTTAAGCTCAAACACAGGATCACCCTTGGGTGGAGGAGGATCCCCTAGGATTTCAACAGGCAAGTTGTGTTTCAGAATAGGTCCCTGTTTAAAGAATACTTCATCTATTTCCCTTCTTTCATTCATATACGTGTCATTTTCATGGTCTAGCAAATATTGTTCTAAAGGATCACTAGGAGGCACGACAATAGAAGCCAGACCAATAATATCATCTCTACTAGGCAATTCCTCATCACGGGTTTGTCTACTAAATTTAACAAAATTAAACTCATGAGACATATCACCCAAACCAATAGTAACAACATCCTTTTCGCACTCTATCCTAGCATTAACAGTGTTCAAGAAGGGTCTACCAAATATAATGGACAAAAGCTATCTTGTGGGGAACCAAGAACAAGAAAATTAGCAGGATATTTAACCTTTCCACACAAGACTTCAACATCTCTAACAATCTCAACCGGTGAAATAGTATCTCTATTGGCAAGTTTAGTGGTAACATCGATATCTTCTATCTTAGTAGGTGCAATATCACGCATAATTTCTTCGTATAAGGAATGAGGTATTGCACTTGCACTAGAACCCATATCACATAAGCCATGATAACAACGATCTCCTATTTTAACGGAAATAACAGTCATGCATACAATAGGTCTATGTTTATTTTTAGCATCAGGTCTAGCAATTCTAGAAGCTTCATTGCAGAAGTAAATAACATGCCCATCAATATTATCGGCCAAGAGATCTTTAACCATAGCAATTTTAGGTTCAACTTTAACTTGCTCAGGGGGTTTGTGTGTCCTAATATTACTTTTGTTGACTATAGTTGAAGCTTTAGCATGATCCTTTATTCTAACAGGGAAAGGTGGCTTCTCAATATAAGCAGCAGGAACAACAGGATCATCATAAGTGATAGTCTTTTCTTCAACTTTAATAGGAGCAACTACTTCTACCTCAGTGGGAGGATTATATTTAAACCACTTCTCCTTTGTGAGATCAACATGAGTAGCAAAGGATTCATAGAAAGAAGCTACTATCTCAGAGTCAAGCCCATATTTAGTGCTAAATTCACGAAAAACATCGGTATCCATAAAAGATTTAACATAATCAAACTTAGGTGTTATACCTGACTCCTTACCTTCGTCGAGGTCCCAATCTTCAGAGTTATGTTTAATTCTTTCCAATAAATCCCATTTTAATTCAATAGTCTTCATCATAAAAGATCCAGTACAAGAAGTATCGAGCATGGAGCGATTACTAAGAGAAAGCCGAGCATAAATTTTTTGAATAATCATTTCTCTTGAGAGCTCATGATTGGGGCATGAATATAACATTGACTTAAGCCCCCCCCCCAAGCTTGGGCGATGCTTTCTCCTTCGTGAGGCCAAAAATTATATATCACGATGAACAAGATGCATAGGATAAAACTTCGGATGAAATTCCAATTTCAATCATTTGTAGTTCCATGATCCCATATCATAACATAGCCTATACCATGATGCCTCTCCCTTCAAAGATAAAGGGAAGACCTTCTTCTTGAGAACATCATCGGGCATACCTGCAAGCTTAAATAATCCACAAACTTCATCCACATAGATTAAGTGTAAATCAGGATGCAATGTTCCATCTCCTGCAAAAGGATTAGCTAGCAGTTTCTCTATCATACCCGAAGGAATTTCAAAGTAAACATTTTCAGTAGGTTGAGGAGCAACTCTTTGCTCTACTGGTCGGGGTGAAGATACCCCGAACAAGCCCCTCAAAGGATTATATTCCATAGTAACAAGTGACAGTAAATTTCAGCACACTATATAAATTTTTCCTTACCAAATTCCACCTACCAAAGGCACTTCACTCCCCGGCAACGGCACCAGAAAAGAGTCTAGATGACCCACAAGTGTAGGGGATCTATCGTAGCCTCTTCGATAAGTAAGAGTGTCGAACCCAACGAGGAGCAGAAGGAAATGATAAGCAGTTTTTAGTAAGGTATTCTCTACAAGCACTGAAATTATCGGTAACAAATAGTTTCGTGATAAGGTAATTTGTAACGAGTAGCAAGTAATAAAAGTAAATAAGGTGCAGCAAGATGGCCCATTCCTTTTTTTAGAAAAGGACAAGCCTGTACAAACTCTTATATGAAGGAAAGCGCTCCCGAGGACACATGCGAATTATTGTCAAGCTAGTTTTCATCACGTTCATATGATCCGCGTTCGGTACTTTGATAATTTGATATGTGGGTGGACCGGTGCTTGGGTACTACCCTTACTTGGACAAGCATCCCACTTATGATTAACCCCAATTGCAAGTATCTGCAACTACAACAGAAGTATTAAGGTAAACCTAAACATAGCATGAAACATATGGATCCAAATCAGCCCCTTACGAAGCAACGCATAAACTAGGGTTTAAGCTTCTGTCACTCTAGCAACCCATCATCTACTTATTACTTGCCAATGCCTCCCTCTAGGCCCAAACAATGGTGAAGTGTCATGTAGTCGACGTTCACATGACACCACTAGAGGGATGACAACATACATCTCATCAAAATATCGAACGAATACCAAATTCACATGACTACTTATAGCAAGACTTCTCCCATATCCTCAGGAACAAACATAACTACTCACAAAGCATATTCATGTTCATAATCAGAGGGGTATTAATATGCATAATGGATCTGAATATATGATCTTCCACCAAGTAAACCAACTAGCATCAACTACAAGGAGTAATCAACACTACTAGCAACCCAGAGATACCAATCCGAGGTTTGGATACAAAGATTGGATACAACAGATGAACTAGGGTTTGAGATGAGATGGTGCTGGTGAAGATGTTGATGGAGATTGACCCCCTCCCGATGAGAGGATCGTTGGTGATGACGACGGTGATGATTTCCCCCTCCCGGAGGGAAGTTTCCCTGGCAGAACAGCTCTGCCGGAGCCCTAGATTGGTTCCGCCTCGTGGTGACGGAGTTTCTTCCCGAAATCTTGCTTATAATTTTTTCCTCGACGAAAGACTCCATATAGCCAAAGATGGGCATCAGAGGGCCACCAGGGGGCCCACGAGGCAGGGGGCGCGCCCTACCCACCTGGGCGCGCCCCCCCACCCTCGTGGATGGTGGGTGGCCCCCCTCTGGTGCTTTCTTTGCTTAGTATTTTTTATATATTCTGAAAATAACTCTCGTGGAGTTTTAGGACTTTTGGAGATGTTCAGAATAGGTCTCTAATATTTGCTACTTTTCTAGCCCAGAATTCTAGCTGCCGGCATTCCCCCTCTTCATGTAAACCTTGTAAAATAAGAGAGAATGGGCATAAGTATTGTGACATAATGTGTAATAACACCCCATAATGCAATAATTATCGATGTAAAAACATGATGCAAAATGGACGTATCAGGAGTCTTGTCAGCGTGTTGGCCGCTCGGAGAGCTATTATCCGATCTCAAGTTAAATCCTCCTCCTTGCGTATCTTCAGCAGCAGCTTCTGAGTGAGCGCCCTCCAGCGTAGGTGCCCCCGTTGCAAGGGTTGCCGCATCGAGGTGATTCGCAAGGGATGCGGCTTCATGCAATTGTGCAACCAGCAACAGTCGTGCTCTCCGATGAACAACGCGTCCCCATCCCAGTATCCGAACCGCCCGAGGATCGTCACCCATACCCGTGCGTCCGATTCCTCCATGATTCTCAACATCGGCTTAAGCAGGTACATGGAGTCTCACGTGATATGACCTCCTATGTCACTAGATGGAAGCGTACGATCTTCGTGCCCAGTCCTTCCTAGCTATGATGGATACGTTGCCCCGTCAGCGGCTCTCCGCACACCGGGCGAACGTTGAGCTCGCGGGTCGCACTGGCGACATGCAGAATCCTCCAGATCTTGCCTCGCCACCTTCCGATCGTGCACACATACAGGTCTTGATCCATGACGTTGATGAAGTCCTGGCTGCCATTGAGGAAGGAGAGGAGGCCTATCATGTCTTACGACTTGTTGTCCATGAACGTTCTCTTCAAAAAGAAACCCGATGCCAATGCTTTTGCAGACGCCACGGAAGCGGCAGAGGTCGCTCAAGCCATCACTCATCGCCCACATCAGCTATGAAGTCGACGTCCCTGGAGCCTCTCTATTATCCATAATAGACGCCCTAATCACACATCTCTCCCCACCCTGATAGAACGAGCACCGCCGACGTTGCTTCGCCGAGATTCAGCCTGGTGATCCTTCCTTCACTCGTGCTACGACCTTCTCCTCTGACGTGCGGCCTCGTTGTCGCCTCACCTGGGCCAACAACAATATTTGTTTGGTTCGGTTGCACTACTAAATGGAGACATGAGTTGCGTGGACTCCAGAAGGACAGGAAATGTGATATATTGGAATTAGAAATAATGGACCTTAAAAACAGGAATTAGAATTATGGGGAGATTGGGATGGAAGATGAAAACATGGGGATGCTTATGTTTTATGTCACCGTCTTTGTTTTCTTCCCTTTTGGGTCGGGATGAAATTTTCTCTTTGTTTGGACGGTGAATGCGGACAAAGACAGAGAGCCCAGCCGCATGTACGTGTCACGATTGTAGGAGTAGCTATGATTTTTTTCAGATGGACCACAGGTAACATATCTATATTCTAATCTCAGCCATCGATCTTTATGCTTAACATAAAATAAATGGACATGAAGGGATGATGTATGGAGAACTATGAAAGCCTCCGTCCTTTAATATTATATATATATATACATAAACACTATTCTGATCACGGGATCAGAATAATATTATGATCACAACATGAACTTCCCGAGTAACGCGCCTGACCTTCCCTGTGTGCTAGGTTGAACTTCAGCTAAAAGGTGTCCAAATGGGGTTTGCTATATGCCGTTGGAAAGATATGGACACTAGTATCATGACCCAAGCTAATTTTTTGGCAAAATGTAAGTGGTTTAAGAGCAGTTTTGAAAACCATTTTTTCTTCGTACAAAAAACGTGAATCATATTTTCAATCGCATTTTTAAACCGTTTATCGGAATGAGACAAATAATATGGCGTTGGAAAGCTGCTGCAAAACCACTCCTTCCACATGTTGAAAGTTATCTCTAATTCCCTACGGTTATAGAGTAATTCAGAAAATCGTAGAATTTCGCAAACAGAACACCCGAGTTCATATTTTTGATACTATTTCTAAACGGCTAATCCAATTAAGGCAACTAATATGGCGTTGGAAAGCTTATGAAAATGCGCTATTTTTTCATGTTAAAAGTTTTTTTCTAATTTTGAACGGTTTAAAAGTAATTTAGAAAACGGTACAAGTTCCACTGAGTTCGTATTTTCGAGCTAATTTTTTAACCGTATGTCCAAATGCAGCAAATGATATGGCGTTGGAAAGCTTGACGAAATGCGAAACGTTTTTGTATACATTGTTTCTCCTAATTCATTACGGTTTTATGTCAGTTTTGAAAATGGCTAAAAACGTATTTTTGCCGTAATTTCTACAAACTTTATCAGAATGGGGCAAATAATATACCGCTGAAAAGCTAGGGAAAATGCAAAACTTTTTCATGTTGATGGTTTTCTCTGATTCCTAGCCGTTTTTAAGTAATTTCAAAAACAGAGAGATCATGCGTTCTGCCTTTATCGCGAAAGAGATTCTTCGAAAATGCACCGCGTGAAGACCTGAACTTCTCGGCGCGTGTACCTGAACTTCACTCTGTTTTTCACGTGATTTTTTTGCTCGTAGGTCTCCATCCTCTGCTCGTAACTGTCCATCCACTCACTGGAATTGAGCAAGTGATATACCAGTGGAAAGTTGCTGTAAGCACATAACTTTCCCGCATTGATCGTTTTTTTCATACTCACGATGATTTTAAAAGTTTTTCATCTGAAATTCATTCAGCGTAGTAGTTGAAATTCATGTTGTTTTCACATTGAACTTCTGTGACATATTTTCGTTTGTAATTTTCTCATCCATTCGTTAGTGTTACACAAATGCTACTCCTTTCGTACAAACCCCTCTCACACTAATTTTTTTAACTTTCGCCGACCGAGGACTTGAACTGATAACAAGAAAACTTTTAGTATTTGCTTTTTTATTCCTTTTTAATACCAAATGCACACCGTGTAGTACGTGAACTTCTGGCAGTTATTAATCTGAACTTCTCTCGGTTACGTGAAAATATCTGAGTTTTTTATGAATATTAATCTGAATTTCTTAAATCCTTTTTTATGAAGTTTGAAGCGCTCTATTTTTTAAAAGTTGAACTTCTTGTTATTTTATTTTTGAACTTCTTGTTTCCATTCTTTAATAACGAGAAAAATCTGAGTTTTCTATAATCATCGAACTTCTCCATCTTTTTAATGTGGACTTCCTGGTTTTATTTCTCAATCCTTTTTTATGAAATTTTGAAGTGCTCTATTTTTAAAAGTTGGACTTCTTGTTATTTAATTTTTGAACTTCTTGTTTCCATTCTTTAATAACGAGGAAATCTGAGTTTTCTATAATCATTGAACTTCTCCATCTTTTTAATATGGACTTCCTGGTTTTATTTCTTAATTATTTTTTATTAAATTTTGAAACGCTCTATTTTTTAAAAGTTGAACTTCTTGTTTTTTATTTTTGAACTTCTTGTTATCATTCTTTAATAACGAGGAAAATCTGAGTTTTCTATAATCATTGAACTTCTATATCGAACCGCTCTAACTTTTTTAATTTGAATTTATTTTATGTATTTTTAGAAATATGAAAATTGTAGTTTTGTTGCAAACATCAAACTTCTTCGTTATTTTGAATTGAACTTATTTGTTTTATTCTTTAGTAACCAAAAAAATTTGAGTTTTTAATTAAATATCAAACTTCTCCATGTTAATAAATTGAACTTCTTGGTTTTATTATTCAGTAAGGAGAAAAACTCAGTTTTTAATGTACATTGAATTAATCTGTTTTTTAAAATTGAACTTCTTGATTTAATCTTTAGAATCAGGGAAATCCGAATTTAAAAAAAATAGGGAAAATCTTTTTAAAACTTTTTTTGTTGTTCCCTTTTTTAAATTTGAACTTATTAGTTATTCTTTAAAACGAGAATCTCATGTTTTTATCAACTTTGAACTTCTTTGGTATTTTAATTCGAACTTCTTAGTCCTATTTTTTAGAAAAAATATGTTTTCAATTAAGCATCAAACAAAGTTTTCAAAATTAGAATTTCCCACTTTGATTTTTCCTAGAAGCTGAAATAATTTGATTTTTTCGTATAGTTCTCTGTTATTTTATTTGAACTTCTCTATTTTTATTTGTTTAGCACGAAGGAAAATCTAGGTTTTAAAATTTGAACTTCCTAGGTTTATTGAACTGAACTTCTCGGGGATTTTTAAACGGTAAAAATCAAATGATTTGTTATTCTAAATTGAACTTCTAGGTTTTTATTAATTTTGAAAAGTAAAATTTTGGATTTTTTTAAACTTATAGGCTTTTGGGGTTTTGTCAACTTCTAGACTTACTTTTGGGTAAACTCTTTTTTGGTATAAATGCCTTTTCGTTTGTTTTTTAACATTAATTTTTCTTATCTCTTTTTTCCAACCTTCGAACACTTTGTATATGTATTTCTCGTCAACTATATGCATCCATTTTTGTGATTTAAAAAATAATAGGCACTGCCATGGAGGGTTAAATTTTGTCAATCACGAATTAGATGGACCTTGTCTAACGGAATAGTAGAACCTTGCGTACATCCATAGTAGAAGTTCACGGCCGTCGGCATGTAGCCGTAGTACAACTTCTGATTGGCCAGCGTATAAATGTAGAACTTGAATACAAAACAAAGCTCCAGGAGCCTCACGGCGACCTGTAATATCTCCTAAACATAAAGCTCATCTCTGAACCTTGTCCCCTCAACCTCTCTAACTACATTTCCTAATCAAAGATCTCTTTTTCTATAGGACTAGCAAGCAGCAAACTATATATGGTGCTATCTGAACGACCATTTTGAACTTTACTGAACAGCGCCTCGTCGGGCCTTTTGCTCGATGCAGAGGAAGAACGCTACTGCTGCTTTGAAGAGGAAGACGAATGGGTCCAGGCACAGCTGGTTGAAAGCAAACATGATGGAGCTCGGAGGAGCAGGACGGTTGCTCTACCTCGTGCAGTTCAGAGAAACCGTGAGCTCCAGCCAAGCAAGATTATGGCCCACCCTGGCCTGTCAAGAACAATTGCCTTGAGTGTGCGTGGAGACACCACTCAGAAAAAGAGTGTGTGGAGATTTCAGTGGAGTGGGGAATAGTAGCGCTCAAATCTGGCGGCGGCGCCACCGCGAAGAGACCGCAGCCACCGGCAGAAGATGGCGAGACCGGCCAGGACGACCACCTCTCGGCACTACTGGAGCCGCTACAACAGCACATCCTGACCTTCCTCCCGCTCAGGTCCGCCAACCTCCCCTCGTCCTTCTCTCACGCCTGGTGCGGCCTCTGGGCGCGCCGCTGGGAGGACGACGGGAACCCGTCCCCCTCCCTCCACCACCACCCCCGCCCGCACTCCACTCCCTCTTCCACCAAGCTCCTCGAGGCCCTCGAGCTGCGCCAGTCCCAGGGCCGACGCGGGCGAATCCACCGCTACTCCCTCGTCATCGACACCCTCTCGATCCGCTCCCGTGGGCTCGGCCGCTACCTCGTTGTCGCCGCCCACTGCGGCGTGGAGGACCTCCGCGTCGAGCTGCGGAGGACGAGGTCGGACACTCCCCTCCTCTTCCCCTTCCCGACGGCGGCCGGTCCCGCCCTCGCGCGCCTCTCGCTGCGGGTGTAATGTCCTCGATGTGGCTATATCTCAAACGTGTCGAGGCACGACTTAGAGGCATAACCACATTGAAAGCAATGTCGCAAGTTAGGCAATCATCACAACATCCAATGTAATACATAATAAGGGGAAAAGTAACATAGTTGGCTTACACTCGCCACGTCAATCAAAGTACATAAATAGCATTACATCATCCAATCACTCATGGCCCGACTATGGTGCCAAAATAAAAGACCAACCCAACATGCGACACGGTCCCGATCGCCCCAACTTGGCACCACTACTGATCATCAGGGAAAGATACATAGTAACGGCGTGAGTCCTCGTCGAACTCCCACTTGAGCTCTAACGCGTCATCTGGAATGGAGTCGTCTGGCCCTGCATCTGGTTTGGAAGTAAACTGTGAGCCACAGGGACTCAGCAATCTCGCACCCTCGCGATCAAGACTATTTAAGCTTATAGGAAAGGCAAGGTAAAATATGTGGAGCTGCGGCAAGCGACTAGCATGTATGGTGGCTAACCTATTCGCAAAAGAGAACGAGAAGAGATAGCAAAGCGCGAATGAGTAACTAGAGAACAACCTGCGGCAAGCATTACTCCAACACCGTGTTCGCTTCCCGGAATCCACGGAGAAGAGACCATCACGGTAACTCACACAGTTGATTCATTTTAATTAAGTTAAGGTTCAAGTTATCTACAACCGGACATTAACAAATTCCCATCTGCCCATAACCGCGGGCACGGCTTTCGAAAGTTCAATCCTTGCAGGGGAGTCCCAACTTAGCCCATGACAAGCTCTCACGGTCAATGAAGGAATAGACCTTCTCCCGAGAAATTCTGATCAGACTCGGTATCCCGGTTCTAAAGACACTTCGACAAGTTAAAACAAATCCAGCAAGACCGCCCGAATGTGCCGACAAATCCCGATAGGAGCTGCACATATCTCGTTCTCAGGGCACACTCAGATTGTCCAAACTTCCGGTAGGCCAGCCCAGAGTTGCCCCAGGTGGCCACCGGCGGCTCACGAGGTGGACCAACACTCGGAGGAGCACTGGCCCGGGGGTTTAAAATAAGATGACCCTCGGGCTCCGGAAACCCAAGGGAAAAAGAGGCTAGGTGGAAAATGGTAAAACCAAGGTTGGGCATTGCTGGAAAAGCTTTATTCAAGGTGAACTATCAAGGGGTTCCCATTATCACCCAACCGCATAAGGAACGCAAAATCCAGGAACATAACACCGATATGACGGAAACTAGGGCGGCAAGAGTGGAACAAAACACTAGGCAAAAGGCCGAGCCTTCCACCCTTTACCAAGTATATAGATGCATTAAGATAACAAGATAATATAGTGACATCCCAACAAGTAAATAATGTTCCAACAAGGAACGATCTCCAATCTTCACCTGCAACTAGCAACGCTATAAAAGGGGTTGAGCAAAGCGGTAACATAGCCAATCAACGGTTTTCTAGGACATGGTGGGTTAGAGGTTTGACATGGCAATTTGGGAGGCATAAAAAGCAAGTGGTAGGCATCGTAGCATAGGCATAGCAAAAGAGCGAGCATCTAGCAAAGCAAAGATAGTAGTGATTTCGAGGGTATGATCATCTTGCCTGCAAAGTTGTCAGAGTGGGCTGGATCCTCGAAAGCAAACTCAACGGGCTCCTCGTTAGCGAACTTGTCTCCCGGCTCTACCCAAACAAGACAAACAAGCAAAAGGAACGCAATCAACCACGTGCAAAGCTCAAACAACATGATGCAAACATGGTATGCTATGCGGGATGCGATATGTGATGCATATGCAAGATTTGGCAAGGAATGAGTGAACCTGGCTTCAACTTGGAATTACAGGTGTGCCACTAGAATGGTGAGAAGATTCCGCTTGAAAACGATATAAAGAACGCCGGAATCGGAGACACGGTTTGGAAATGGCGAGCAAAACAAATATGGCACCGGTCTGCGATATACAGCAAGTGACCATCTAAATGCAACAAGATGAACATGCTACAGCACCCAAACATGGCAAACAAATACATGGCAGGGATCCATTCATGATGCTTAACAAAATAGGAACACTGAGCTACAGCCAATTCATCCACTAACAGGTTCAAACAAGCATGGCAAAAATGCAATTGGTAAACAGATCTCACACTTAGTGAAATTAACACTTGTCTGGTATTTCAGATCAGGTAGCGCACTTTGGAGCATGAAAACTATGTGCTACAGGGCCTGAACATGGCAAAGTAAAGCATGGCATGGATCTACTCAAATTGGTTAACAAAAGTCCCTTAGTGACCTTGAGCCAAAAGGGATCAGAAAATACAATTGCAAGCATGTGAACATGGCAAAAACATAAACAGATCACAGACTTAGAGAAAAACTGGAGCATGCAAAATCAGATATCAAGTAGGCATGTTTACGATCTCGATGCACTCACTACAGAGCAAGGCATGACAATCTAAGCAATCACCCAACAAGAATACACATAATACAAGCTAGACATGGCAAGAACAATAACATAGCATGCACGGATCAACTACAACATCCTCGGCAAAATCGCTAACAAGTAGACAATCTGCCCAGATTCACGAAATAGCAAAAGTAGAGCTCGATTGACTCAAGCTAGAATGCTCCATAATTGCAAACAAAGACATGTATGGATAGAGCACTACAAGATTAACAAAACATCCTTACTGATCATCCTCAAAAGAGGCACGGATCACTAGGAAACAACATGAACATATGGCATATTGATAAGAAGAGCTGAAGGACTTAGTGGAAATGCTAAGTCCCTGAAATCAGCATTAACGAATGCAACACTTTGCAAGCTTGTGCTAGTCACCACACACATCACAAAAATTCATGAATGGCACCACTGGAAAGATGACAAAGCATATGACAAAACACATGTAGAGCTCATGGGCATATCGTGCACACAATAATCATGGCAAAAATGACAAATATCTAATTGGAGCAGCAGATCTGACAATTATCTCAAATAGCACTCTTCCAACAGCAATTCGGGCATCAAGATGAACTCAAATGAAAATCATGCAATGAGATGAAATGATGTGCTCTCTGAGGCGAACATTTTGATATGCTATATGCCCAAAATGGAGCAACGGATGCAAAGTTACGGCACGATGAACAAGGGCAAAATATTAGGGTTTCGGGGGAAAAGTCAACCGAGGTGGATCTCAGATCCAGATCCGGATCTCGCCGGAGTTACTGTTCATGCACGGAAGCCGAGGATCGTCGGGGAACTTGGAGCTCGCCGGAGACGTTGGAGGGCGCCGGAGGAGGGGAAGAAGGCCGGGGCGGCGGTGGCGATGGCGGTGGCCGGCGATGGTGGTGGACGGCGCGGCAGGGCGCCGGCGAGGACCTCCGGCCGGGCCTTGCGCCGGCGAGCTGGAGCGGCGCGAGGGGCCTCGGGGCCCGGTCGGGCGGAGGAGAGGGCCGACCCCGGGCCTCGCGGGCCGGCGGTGGGAGGCGGCGCGGTGATGCGGTCCCCGGGGACACGTGGCAGCGTGCGATTCGTCGCGGGCGGCGGCGGACGTGTCCTGCCGCGCGGAGAGAGGTGGATCTAGGGTTTCGGACGAGGGGATCCGCGAATTTTGAGGAGGGGGTCTTTAAATAGGCATAGGAGGAGCTAGGAGAGTCCAAATGAGGTGCGGTTTTCGGCCACGCGATCTTGATCGAACGCTCTAGATGATGGAGAGGGTTTTGGTAGGTTTTGGGCCAAATTGGAGGGGTGTTGGGCTGCAACACACACGAAGCCTTTTCGGTCCCTCGGTTAACCGTTGGAGCATCAAACGAAGTCCAAATGGTACGAAACTTGACAGGCGGTCTACCGGTAGTAAACCAAGGCCGCTTGGCAAGTCTCGGTCCAATCTGGAAATGTTTAATCCCCACACATGAAAGAAAGGTAGAAATTACCACCGGAGGAGAACGGAGCGCCGGAATGCAAAACGACAACGGGGAAAATACTCGGATGCATGAGATGAACACATATGCCAATGCAATGCACATGATGACATGATATGAGATGCATGACAGCGACAACAACACACGGAGACAAAACCCAAACCCGAGAAAATAAAATAACTTAACGCTGGAAACGGCAAGAGTTGGATTACATATTGGGTAAATCATATCCAGGGTGTTACAACACTCCACCACTATGAAAGGATCTCGTCCCGAGATCTAGGACTGAAAGAACGCCGGGTACTCAGAACGAAGGTGATCCTCGCGTTCCCAGGTGGCTTCACGGTCAGAATGGTGTGACCACTTGACTTTGAGGAATTTGATTGACTTATTGCGAGTCTTGCGTTCAGTCTCTTCAAGAATAGCAACGGGGTGCTCACGATAAGAGAGATCTTCTTGGAGCTCAATGTCTTCGAAGTTGACGGTGCGGTCAGGAGTCTTGAAGCACTTGCGGAGCTGAGAGACATGGAACACGTCATGCACATTTGCAAAGTTTGAAGGAAGCTCGAGTTGATAGGCGATATCGCCTCTCTTGCTGACGATCTTGAAAGGTCCCACGTATCTAGGGGCAAGCTTCCCTTTGATACCGAAGCGACGAGTACCTTTCATAGGAGAGACGCGGAGGTAAACATGATCTCTGATCTCGAAAGCCAAATCACGGTGCTTACTATCATAGTAGCTCTTTTGGCGGGATTGGGCTGCTTTGAGGTTATCTCGAATGACTTTACACATCTCTTCTGCCTCTGTGATTAAGTCATTTCCCAGAAGTTTACGTTCACCGGTTTCGGACCAGTTGAGAGGGGTACGACACTTCCTGCCATACAGAATTTCAAATGGGGCCTTCCTCGAACTTGCTTGAAAACTGTTGTTGTAGGAGAATTCAGCATATGGAAGACAATCTTCCCACTTCATGCCGAAGGAGATCACACAAGCCCTGAGCATATCTTCAAGAATCTGATTTACACGCTCGACTTGACCTCTAGTTTGAGGGTGGAAAGCTGTGCTGAAGCAGATGTTGGTGCCCATGGCCTTCTGAAAAGAATCCCAAAACTTTGAGGTAAAGATGCTGCCACAGTCTGAAGAGATCACCTGTGGAATACCGTGCAGCGAGACAATCCGAGAGGTATACAGCTCCGCTAATTGAGCTGCAGTGATAGACTCTTTGATAGGCAGAAAGTGAGCCACTTTAGTGAGTTTGTCGATGACAACGAATATAGCATCATTGCCATGCTTGGACTTTGGAAACCCAGTCACGAAGTCCATCTCAATGTGGTCAAACTTCCATTCTGGAATGGCAAGAGGTTGGAGGAGACCAGCTGGCCTTTGGTGTTCTGCCTTCACTCTTCTGCAGACATCACATTCATTCACGAACTGAGCAATATCGCGCTTCATTTGAGTCCACCAATAAGCCTGCTTGAGGTCCTGATACATCTTCGTGCTCCCAGGGTGGATGGAGAGGAGAGAATTGTGAGCCTCGTTCATGATCACTTTACGAAGGTCACCTTTGGGCACGACAATACAATCCTTGAAGAAGAGAGTATCCTTGTCATCAAGGCGGTAGCACTTGTACTTGGGTTGACTCTTGGCAATCCCAATCTTCACCTTCTTCACCATAGCATCAATAAGTTGAGCTTGGCGAATCTGATCTTCCAAGGTAGGAGATACTTGAAGGTTGGCGAGGAAACCTTGAGGAACAACTTGCAGATTAAGTTTGCGGAAAGCTTCACAAAGCTCGGGTTGATAAGGCTTGAGAATCAGGCTATTGCAGCAAGCCTTCCTGCTCAAAGCATTAGCAATCACATTGGCCTTGCCTGGAGTATACTCGATACTCAGATTATACTCTTGAATCATTTCGACCCATCGAGTCTGCTTGAGGTTGATATTAGGCTGAGTGAAGATGTACTTGAGACTCTTGTGGTCAGTGAAAATGTCCACTTTTCTTCCCAATAAGAGATGTCTCCAAGTCAAAAGAGCATGCACAACTGCCGCCAACTCGAGGTCATGAGTGGGGTAGTTCTTCTCATTGGGCTTCAACTGGCAAGAGGTATCAGCCACAACTTTCTTCTCTTGCATCAAAACTGCACCAAGACCTTGGAGAGAGGCATCGCAAAAGACCTCGTACGGTTTGGATTCATCAGGAGGAGTCAGAACTGGAGCAGTGACCAATTTCTCTTTCAAAGTGTTGAAAGCAATGTCATACTCCGGAGACCAAACGTACTTGACGTGCTTCTGGAGAAAATTTGAAAGGGGCTTCGCAATCTTAGAAAAGTTCTCCACGAACCTTCGACAATAGCTTGCGAGACCGAGGAAGCTACGGAGTTGCTTCATGTTCTGAGGTGGTTCCCAATTAACAATTGCAGACACCTTCTCAGGTTTCACCGCAATGCCCTTGGCAGAGATGATATGCCCAAGATAAAGAACCTCATCGAGCCAAAATTCGCACTTTGAGAACTTGGCGTAGAACTGGTGTTCCCTGAGCTTATCGAGCACCAAACGCAAGTGCTTGGCATGATCTTCCTTGTTCTTCGAAAAGACTAGAATGTCGTCGAGATAGACCAAAACAAAGTCATTGGTGTAGGCGTTGAAGATGAAGTTCATCATGCGAGAGAAAGTTGGAGGAGCGTTGACGAGGCCAAAAGACATGACAGTGTATTCATATGAACCATAGCTTATCCTGAAAGCCGTCTTGGGAATATCTTGTTCACGGATACGAATCTGGTGATAACCCGTGCGGAGATCAAGCTTGGAGAATACTTGGGCACCTTTGAGTTGTTCGAACAGCTCGTTGATTTTGGGAAGTGGATACTTGTTCTTGATAGTCTTCTTGTTCAATGGACGGTAATCAACACAAAGTCAGTCCGTTCCATCCTTCTTCTTCACAAAAAGAACTCCACAACCCCATGGAGAAGAACTATGTTGGATGAGACCCATTCTCTCTTGAATATCGAGTTGCTTCTTCAGCTCCTTCAACTCTTCATGTCCGAGCTTGTAAGGACGCTTGCAAACAGGTTCCGTGCCAGGCTCAAGATCGATGACGAATTCAACTAGCCGGTGCGGAGGCATTCTTGGAAGCTCTTCTGGAAAGACGTCTTGATATTCGCAAACGACTGGAATTTGAGAGATGGCATCCGGTGCACCCTTCTCATTGAGAGAAAATAGACGGATTGTATTATCCCGAGCGGCAAAGACAATTACATCCTCAGACGAATGAGTCAATTGGATCTGCCTGGCTGCACAGTCAAGCTGAGCCTTGTGCTTAGAAAGCCAATCCATTCCGAGAATAAGATCAATATCCGAGTTACCAAGAACCATTGGAGAAGCCAGAAACTTGAAATCACCCATCATGATAGAAATATACGGAATCTCGTGGTTAGCGAGCAAACATTTACCCAGAGAGACAACTGCTAACGGTTTATGCATAACTTGGGAAGTCAACTCATGCTTAGATGCAAAAGGTTTCGAGATGAAACAATGCGATGCACCAGTGTCAAAAAGAACTTTTGCGGAAACATCATTAACAGGAAGGTTACCCATGATGACATCTGACGATTCCTCTGCCTGAGCTGCATTCATCAAATTGACCTTGGCGTGCTTGGGATTATGCTTGACCACAACTGTACTTGCCGATCTCACAGGAGGAGGAGGAGGAGGGAGACGCCTCTTATTGAAGCACTTGTTGGCATAGTGCCCCTTCTGTTGGCACCTGTTGCACGTGACCTCTGAAAGCGGACGGTGGTACGAAGCACTCGATCTTGGAGCTTGAGACGAAGTCTTGTTCTGAAAGCCAGGGTTGGGTGGGTGGGAAGACCCACTGCCACCTTTGCTCTTCTGATACGGCTGACGAAACGGAGGAGGAGGAAGCCAATACTTCTGCTGCTTGGCCACTTGAGTAGAGGAAGACGAAGTAGCATCTCTGACTCGCTTCTTGGAAGCATCACACCTCAGTTGAGCAGCCTCTTGCTTCAATGCCATGTTGTAGAACTCATCGTACATCAAGGGCTCAAAGAGAACAAGAGCTAGCTGGATTTCTTCTCTGAGACCACCCCTGAACTGATATATCATGCTCTTCTCGTCAGGGACGTCCTGCTTGGCAAAGCGGGCGAGCTTCTGAAACAACTTGTTGTAGTCATAGACAGACAAAGAGCCTTGCTTCAGGTTGCAGAATTCCTCACGCTTGCTTTCAACCACGCTCTGAGGGATATGGTGAGCTCTGAAATCTTGACGGAATTCATCCCAGGTGATAACACGTCCACCTCTGGAATCCTTGTACTGCTGGAACCATTCTGCAGCTTGATCTTTGAGTTGGAAGGAAGCGATATTGACAAAGTCCTCAGGCCTGACGTTACTGCACTCGAAATGCTTGCACAGATCCACAAGCCAATCGTCAGCATCGGTTGCCTCAACACAATTGCTGAAAGTCTTTGGCCCGTTAGCAAGGAACTGGTTGAGTGTAGCAGAGTGATTCTGGTTGTTGCCATGGTTGCCTTGATTCGCTTGATTGCGCTCTTGAAGAATTTGCATGATCAACTGCGTGTTTGCATTAATAGCGGCCATCACAGCTTGCCATGCCTCCGGAGGAGGTGGAGGTGGTGGCAGATCCTGATTCTGATTCTGATTGCTGCTCTTAGCGGGAGCCATCCTGAAGAGGGTGGCATCCGTTAGCACATTGATAGACAAATATTGAAGCTGAATCGAACGGAATGAAATTGCAACATATAGTCTTCACATCCGAACAAAATGAACGAATGCATTCCAGTATAAATGGTCACATATCCATAAATTGAGAAGCCACTTAGAATTTAGGTAGAGAAATAAATCAACAAGGTACGGATCAAGAACGAATACTCGGTAAGAAATCCCAATCTCAAACCAAATATCCGTGGAAGAAGAACTAGAGCTACAAGAATTCCCACCTATGAAACTCCCGAACCTTTCCGGTTATGCAATCAGGTGTTGGGGATACAGGGGAAGCATAATATCTCACCCAAATCTAGCAAATCCTACATCCAGCTGTATCCATCCTTCAACACATAACCTAGAAAACTTCGAAAACCATCTACCTCAACCTTCGAAAAGCATCCGTTATACAAGTTATGGCAATACTCCCGAACTCCCGCCCCAGTACTGGGTGGCATCGAGGTTATCTCACCAACGAACTGCATAAAAGAGATTTTTGATGTCGGCGTACTAAACTCAAGTATTCCAGAACTGCAACGATAAAATTGTGACGACAACACCTTGGAGCTCAACTCCCCAGAACACTGCCACAACCCCTAAAGACAGGAGGCACCAAAAACAATGTTCTCGTCACAAAACCATCGGAACGATTCCAAGAAACCCGCGTGATCCTAAATTTTTTTTAGTGAAATTTGAGAAGAGAAGAGTCAAAACTCTACGTTAGGATGCCTTACCAGAGCGATGAGGAGACTGGGGAGTAAAAAGAATTCCTAAACTCTCCGATATATAATTCCTAAATAACTCAAAACATTTTCTAGACTCAACTCGGCCGCTAACAACGATCAAGCAATGGGGCTCCTAAGGTCGGGAAGGCTTTGATACCAACTTGTAACGCCCTCGATGCGGCTATATCTCCTACGTGTTGAGGCACGACTTAGAGGCATAACTGCATTGAAAGCAATGTCGCAAGTTAGGCAATCATCACAACATCCAATGTAATACATAATAAGGGGAAAAGTAACATAGTTGGCTTACACTTGCCACATCAATAAAAGTACATAAATAGCATTACATCATCCAATCACTCATGGCCCGACTATGGTGCCAAAATAAAAGACCAACCCAACATGCGACACGGTCTCGATCGCCCCAACTGGGCACCACTACTGATCATCAGGGAAAGATACATAGTAACGGCGTGAGTCCTCGTCGAACTCCCACTTGAGCTCTAACGCGTCATCTGGAACGGAGTCGTCTGGCCCTGCATCTAGTTTGGAAGTAAACTGTGAGCCACAGGGACTCAGCAATCTCGCACCCTCGTGATCAAGACTATTTAAGCTTATAGGAAAGGCAAGGTAAAATATGTGGAGCTGCGGCAAGCGACTAGCATGTATGGTGGCTAACCTATTCGCAAAAGAGAGCGAGAAGAGATAGCAAAGCACGAATGAGTTACTAGAGAACAACCTGCAGCAAGCATTACTCCAACACCGTGTTCGCTTCCCGGAATCCGCTGAGAAGAGACCATCACGGTAACTCACACAGTTGATTCATTTTAATTAAGTTAAGGTTCAAGTTATCTACAACCGGACATTAACAAATTCCCATCTGCCCATAACCGCGGGCACGGCTTTCGAAAGTTCAATCCCTGCAGGGGAGTCCCAACTTAGCCCATGACAAGCTCTCACGGTCAACGAAGGAATAGACCTTCTCCCGAGACATTCCGATCAGACTCGGTATCCCGGTTCTACAAGGCACTTCGACAAGTTAAAAAAAATCCAGCAACACCGCCCGAATGTGCTGACAAATCCCGATAGGAGCTGCACATATCTCGTTCTTAGGGCACACTCAGATTGTCCAAACTTCCGGTAGGCCAGCCCAGAGTTGCCCCTGGTGGCCACCGGTGGCTGACGAGGTGGACCAACACTCGGAGGAGCACTGGCCCGGGGGTTTAAAATAAGATGTCCCTCGGGCTCCGGAAACCCAAGGGAAAAAGAGGCTAGGTGGAAAATGGTAAAACCAAGGTTGGGCATTGCTGGAAAAGCTTTATTCAAGGTGAACTATCAAGGGGTTCCCATTATCACACAACCGCGTAAGGAACGCAAAATCCGGGAACATAACACCGATATGACGGAAACTAGGGCGGCAAGAGTGGAACAAAACACTAGGCAAAAGGCCGAGCCTTCCACCCTTTACCAAGTATATAGATGCATTAAGATAACAAGATAATATAGTGATATCCCAACAAGTAAATAATGTTCCAACAAGAAACGATCTCCAATCTTCACCTGCAACTAGCAACGCTATAAGAGGGGCTGAGCAAAGCGGTAACATAGCCAATCAACGGTTTGCTAGGACATGGTGGGTTAGAGGTTTGACATGGCAATTTGGGAGGCATAAAAAGCAAGTGGTAGGCATCGTAGCATAGGCATAGCAAAAGAGCGAGCATCTAGCAAAGCAAAGAGAGTAGTGATTTCGAGGGTATGATCATCTTGCCTGCAAAGTTGTCAGAGTTGGCTGGATCCTCGAAAGAAAACTCAACGGGCTCCTCGTTAGAGAACCCGTCTCCTGGATCTAACCAAACAAGACAAACAAGCAAAAGGAATGCAATCAACCACGTGCAAAGCTCAAACAACATGATGCAAACATGGTATGCTATGCGGGATGCGATATGTGATGCATATGCAAGATTTGGCAATGAATGAGTGAACCTGGCCTCAACATGGAATTCCAAGTGTGCCAATGGAAAGGTGAGATGATTCCGCTTGAAAACGATATAAAGAACGCCGGAATCGGAGACACGGTTTGGAAATGGCGAGCAAAACAAATATGGCACCGGTCTGCGATATACAGCAAGTGACCATCTAAATGCAACAAGATGAACATGCCACAGCACCCAAACATGGCAACCAAATACATGGCAGGGATCCATTCATGATGCTTCACAAAAGAGGAACACTGAGCTATGGCCAATTCATCCACTAACAGGTTCAAACAAGCATGGCAAAAATGCAATTGGTAAACAGATCTTAGACTTAGTGAAATTAACACTTGTCTGGAATTTCAGATCAGGTAGCGCACTTTGGAGCATGAAAACTATATGCTACAGGGCCTGAACATGGAAAACTAAAGCATGGCATGGAGCTACTCAAATAGGTTAACAAAAGTCCCTTAGTGACCTTGAGCCAAAAGGGATCAGAAAATACAATTGCAAGCATGTGAACATGTCAAAAACATAAACAGATCACAGACTTAGAGAAAAAAACTGGAGCATGCAACATCAGATATCAAGTAGGCATGTTTACGAGCTTGATGCACTCACTACAGAGCAAGGCATGACAATCTAAGCATGCACCCAACAAGAATACACATAATACAAGCTAGACATGGCAAGAACAATAACATAGCATGCACGGATCAACTACAACATCCTCGGCAAAATCGCTAACAAGTAGACAATCTGCCCAGATTCACGAATTAGCAAAAGTAGAGCTCGATTGACTCAAGCTAGGGTGCTCCATAATTGCAAACAAATACATGGATGGATAGAGCACTACAAGATTAACAAAACATCCTTACTGATCATCCTCAAAAGAGGCACGGATCACTAGGAAACAACATGAACATATGGCATATTGATAAGAACAGCTCAAGGACTTATTGGAAATGCTAAGTCCCTGAAATCAGCATTAACGAATGCAACACTTTGCAAGCTTGTGCTAGTCACCACACACATCACTAAAATACATGAATGGCACCACTGGAAAGATAACAAAGCATATGACAAAACACATGTAGAGCTCATGGGCATATCGTGCACACAATAATCATGGCAAAAATGACAAATATCTAATTGGAGCAGCAGATCTGACAATTATCTCAAATAGCACTCTTCCAACATCATTTCGGGCATCAAGATGAACTCAAATGAAAATGATGCAATGAGATGAAATGATGTGCTCTCTGAGGCGAATATTTTGATATGCTAAATGCCCAAAACGGAGCTACGGATGCAAAGTTATGGCACGATGAACTAGGGCAAAATATTAGGGTTTCGGGGCAAAAGTCAACCGAGGTGGATCTCAGATCCAGATCCGGATCTCGCCGGAGTTACTGTTCATGCACGGAAGCCGAGGATCGTCGGGGAACTTGGAGCTCGTCGGAGACATTGGAGGGCGCCGGAGGAGGGGAAGAAGGCCGGGGCGGCGGTGGCGATGGCGATGGCCGGCGATGGCGGTGGACGGCGCGGCGGGGCGCCGGCGAGGACCTCTGGCCGGGCCTTGCGCCGGCGAGCTGGAGCGGTGCCGACGAACGGCGGGGCGGCGGCCGGCGATGGGGAGGAGGCGGTGCGGCCCAAGGGGCCTAGGGGCCCGGTCGGGCGGAGGAGAGGGCCGGCCCCGGGTCTCGCGGGCCGGCGGTGGGAGGCGGCGCGGTGATGCGGTCCCCCGGGACACGTGGCAGCGTGCGATTCTTCGCGGGCGGTGGCGGACGTGTCCGGCCGCGCGGAGAGAGGTGGATCTAGGGTTTCGGACGAGGGTATCCGCGAATTTTGAGGAGGGGGTCTTTAAATAGGCATAGGAGGAGCTAGGAGAGTCCAAATGAGGTGCGGTTTTCGGCCACGCGATCGTGATCAAACGCTCTAGATGATGGAGAGGGTTTTGGTAGGTTTTGGGTCAAATTGGTGGGGTGTTGGGCTGCAACACACACGAAGCCTTTTCGGTCCCTCGGTTAACCGTTGGAGCATCAAACGAAGTCCAAATGGTACGAAACTTGACAGGCGGTCTATCGGTAGTAAACCAAGGCCGCTTGACAAGTCTCGGTCCAATCTGGAGATGTTTAATCCCTACACACGATAGAAAGTAGAAATGACCACCGGAGGAGAACGGAGCGCCGGAATGCAAAACGGACAACGGGGAAAATACTCGGATGCATGAGATGAACATGTATGCCAATGCAATGCACATGATGACATGATATGAGATGCATGACAGCGACAACAACACACGGAGACAAAAACCCGAACCCGAGAAAATAAAATAACTTAACGCCGGAAACAGCAAGAGTTGGATTACATATTGGGTAAATCATATCCGGGGTGTTACAGCGGGGCATTGGGGTTTCTGGCCTCTACAGTAGGGCCGGAGGAGGCGGGGGCAGCGGCACACCGGATAGGCGGGTGAGGCCTCCCGCTGGAGGAGGTGGGCGGCAGTGGCGCGCCGGAGAGGCGAGGGAGGCCTCGCGCTGGAGGGGACGGGAGCGGCATCGAGCTGGAGGGGGTGGGGCGACGGTGCGGCAGAGGGAGCGGGGGCGGTGGCGCCGCAGAGAGGCGGGTGCAGCCTCGAGCCGGAGGGGGTGGGGGCGGCGGCGCGGTAGCATGAGGGGGTTGGGGTGGTGGGATCGAGAAGATGGTCGTGGGGTGGATCAGAGAAGGTCGTGCGAGGTGTGGGGTAGTTGGTCTGATATTTTTTTTGTCCGGGAGAACCTAATCGGGCCTTATATAGGCCTGACGTGATCCAAATAACTATTCTAATCCCAGGATTAGAATAGTGTTGTCCTATATATATATCCCAGGATTAGAATAGTGTTGTCCTGGGATTAGAATAGTTATTTGGATCACGTCCTTCAAGTGCGTACTTGTTGCTGAAAGTGTTGTCCACTGGGAATTATATTTTGAATTACTCATGTAGCCTACAAAGTCTGTCGCACAACCTTGTAACTTCTTACTCCATTTCTAAATTGGTACTAGTCCTCTATACCGTATATTTTGCTACTCGTACTACTACATCCCTCCTGGTTTATTGGTCCCCTTCGTAATTTGTGTCAAATTTTGACCATAAATTTTACTAACTAAATGTTAATGCATGTCACAAAAAATTATATCGTTTGATTCATATTTGAACATAGTTTCCAATGGTATAATTTTCGGTGACATGCATTGACATTTTGCTAGTTAAACCTATGGTTAAAATGTGACACTAAATACGACTAGTAAGTAGTACAGTAGCAGTACTAGTATACATCCGTCAAATTATTCATCATGTCCTCACATTGAATTGACGTGACAACACGCTGCGTGTGAGGTGGCACAAGAGTCCCAGCGGCGTGTTCGGGTATTGCGGACTTCAGATTTGGATTACCACTTAGCTGTCGAAATGTTTCATCATTCACTTAAAATAGTCGATTGGTCATACATTGAGTACCATATAACTGGAATTAACCGATGCAAGTCCAAGAAGGATTGGCCGGTTCTGTCGGCTAGCGTCAAGTTCGATCCCACGGATCAAGAACTGATTGAGCACCTTGAGGGCAAAGTGAGTGCTGACAGCGTGAGATCTCACCCTCTCATCGATTTGTTCATGGCAACCATCGACAGCGAGCACGGCATATGCTACACCAATGCTGACAAACTTCCAGGTAAGACAACGATCGGCCCTCTACTTGAACAAACAAATTCCTTTGTTTATAGCTCTATTTTATTTTTAGACACAGACCTAATGAAGCAATTACAATTTGACAGTTAATAAAAAGTGAAACAAGTGACTGCAACATGCCAAAGATGTTATGAAAATGCCAAGTACGCACACTAAAACCTGTATTTGACAATACTGCAGGTATCACACTGAGTGGCCTAAGCAAGCATTTCTTCCAACGCAACTCCAGGAAGTTCAAAAGGGGCACATGGACGCGTAGCAATATACAATCAGAGTGCGGCATGCACGCGATGTGGCACAAGACCGGCAATACCTTGCCGGTGATGGTCAACGGCCGGCAGACGGGCAGCAAAAAGGTTCTGGTGCTGCACACCAACAAGAACTTCGACCAGGAGAGGACCATCTGGGTGATGCACCAGTACCACCTCGGGGACCTGGAGCAAGAGAAGGAGTGGGAGATGGTCCTCTGCAAGATTTTCTACCATACGAACACTAGGGCCAGGACTAAAAAGATTATAAGTTAATTTGTTATTGGTACTTGTACTACCTGGTCGTCTGCAAATTGGTATTGTTTTTAGCGATCTTTCGGTATGAACTTGGCATTTTCCTCCAACCGTCATGCCGAGGGTCGACGTGGATATAAAGCTGAATCATTTGTTTCGAAACGAATTTTCAGGCACCTGATTTTTATTTGATGGGTAGCATAAGCACTTGCCGTTCGAATTCTCAGTTCTCCAATTTTTTCGAAACAAGTGCATATTATCACGATGTAAAAACAAAATACCTGCTGGATCCTAGTTATCAATCTATACTTGCAGAATTCTCTCATTTATTGAGCAGGTATATTGGTTTTTCAGGTCGAGCAAGTTTCAGCTAGGCTGTAGACTGCACAGGCTTGGTTTTGTTTTTAACAGGCCCAACCCATGACGACAATGGGGCACAAAGATCCAGAAGGTATCTACTGGCCTCTGGCCCGCCAGCGTTAGTTATATTTTGTCTTAGAACATGCGCAGGCAGTTTTTTTACTCAATCAAACACACAAACCAATTCTATTTTCCTCTTGAAATGCCATGTCCTACTTCCGTTTTCTAATCTCTATCGATAGGTTTACTAGTTCATATACACGTATCATTATATTGAAAATACATAAAGTTCCCTTTTCATATTTACATCCTTATTTTTTTTGTTTTCCCTCCCAGCACTGATTTTTTTACCACCGGTTTTCCCTTAAACCAACTCAATTGTCCCACGTCTTATTTGCATACAAAAACAAAACGGTTTTTTTGCCAAATCAATAAGTTCTTAAAAAATAAAAGTTTATCATTTCGGGATTACAATAGTTCAGACTCCACCGAAATATGCAAAATAAGGTTGAACTTTTTGACCGTGGTCCTGGGCAAAAAATGGGCTGTAATAAATTACTTAAGAATTAGCAAATGGGTTGCAAATTATTAAAAAAATAGCAAATTGGCTCTATGTTGTCTGCCACAAATTTGGAGGCTGACTTGTGGGCCTACTAAGTTCATGTCATCTCAAAAAAGAAACTTAGTCAACAATTGACTCTACCAGCGTCACACCATTAGATGTCAATCTAACGACAATCGTGCTTCTTCAGTCTCTGATCTTCCTGCTCCAGCCACCCAAACCAGCGCCGGCGGCACCGCCTGCTCCCGCCTCCCGTGGCCGCTGTGTTGTCGGGCAGGCCTCACGGCCCCACCATACTTGCATCCCTGGCCTGGCTATCCCTCTACTCACTCACACCTCCTATTATTTTCTGGCGACGGCAGCCGAACCAGTCAACCCTCGTACCCCCCACCGCGTGGGCAACCACTACCGTGTCTTCCCCGGCTCTATGTCATTCCCTTCATAGGCCTCGCCGTCGTCCACCGCCCTGGTGCTCTTGGTGTGGCGTGGTCAACATTGTCAATGAAAGACATCCATCAGAAGTGGACTGTACGTGGAGAGGCTGATAGCTGGGTCCATGGCCGCGCATAAGGAAATGCCTCTTTTTAGGCGCAAAATAATGATTCCTCCACCTGACATCTGGGACCCACTGGAAGGGCCTCTGTATTTCACGAAAAAAGCATTCCCCCCGCTGACAGCTGAGACCCACCAACTATATCTTTGCACGCAAGAAAGTGCATCCATTTTACGCACAAAAAATGAATACTCCCCCTGCTAGCTAGGACCCACCATAGTGGGAGGTGCCACCTCTTGAGCACTGCGCTGGTTTTCCCTTGAAGAGGAACGAGTGATGCAGAGTTTTTGAGAACCAAGGTATCAATCCAGTAGGAGACTACATGCAAGTCCCTCGTACCTGCACAAACAGACAAGAACCTCGCAACCAACGCGATAAAGGGGTTGTCAATCCCTTCACGGTCACTTACGAATGTGAGATCTGATAGAGATAATAAGATAAATTGTTTTTGTATTTTTATGACATAGATTGGAAGTAAAGATTGCAAAGTAAAATAGATTGGAAACTTATATGATGGAAAATAGACCCAGGGGCCATAGGTTTCACTAGTGGCTTCTCTCAAGATAGCATAAGTATTACAATGGTTAAAAAAATTACTGTCGAGTAATTGATAGAAAAGTGCATAATTATGAGAATATCTAGGCATGATCATGTATATAGGCATCACATCCACGACAAGTAGACCAAAACGATTATGCATCTACTACTATTACTCCACACATCGACCGCTATCCAACATGCATCTAGAGTATTAAGTTCATAAGAACAGAGTAACGCATTAGGCAAGATGACATGATGTAGAGGGATAAACTCAAGCAATACGGTATAAACCCCATCTTTTTATCCTCGATGGCAACAATAGAATACGTGCCTTGCTGCCCCTGCTATCACTGGGAAAGGACACCGCAAGATTGAACCCAAAGCTAAGCACTTCTTCCATTGCAAGAAAGATCAATCTAGTAGGCCAAACCAAACTGATAATTCGAAGAGACTTGCAAACATAACAAATCATACATAAAAGATTTCAGAGAAGAATCAAATATTGTTCATAGATAATCTTGATCATAAACCCACAATTCATCGGATCTCGACAAACACACCGTAAAAAGAATTAAATCTAATAGATCTCCAAGAAGATCGAGGAGAACTTTGTATTGAGATCCAAAGAGAGAGAAGAAGCCATCTAGCTAATAAATATGGACCCGAAGGTCTGTGGTAAACTACTCACACATCATCGGAGAGGCTATGGTGTTGATGTAGAAGCCCTCCGTGATCGATTCCCCCTCCGACGGAGCTCCGGAAAAGGCCCCAAGATGGGATCTCTTGGGTACAGAAGGTTGCGGCGGTGGAAATAGGGTTTCGTGGTGCTCCTTGATGTTTTCGGGGTATATGGGTATATATAGGAGGAAGAAGTACGTCGGTGGAGCTGCGAGCGGCCCATGAGGGTGGGGGGCACGCCTGCCCCCTAGGCGCGCCCCCTGCCTCGTGGCCTCCTTGCTTCTTTCTTGACGGCTACTCCAAGTCTCCTGGATCAAGTTTGTTCCAAAAATAACTCCCCCGAAGGTTTCATTCTGTTTGGATTCCATTTGATATTCCTTTTCTATGGAACACTGAAATAGGCAAAAAATAGCAATTTGCACTGGGCCTTTCATTAGTTGGTTAGTCCCAAAAATAATATAAAAAGGTAAATTAAAGCTCATTAAACATCCAAAACAGATAATATAATAGCATGGAACAATAAAAAATTATAGATACATTGGAGACGTATCAGGAGGCTGACTCATCGGCCTACTAAGTTGACGCGGACGGAGGGCTTTGTCAACTTAGTCAATATGAATGATTCTAGCTGCAGTGACTGTACGATGTCCATCCAACGGCCGTAGTGCTTCTTCAACCTCTGGTCTTCTTGCTCCAGCCACCCAAACTAGCGCCGGTCGTGCCGCGTGCTCCTGCCTCTCGTGGTCAGCTATGTTGCTGCAAAGGCCTCACCGCCCCCTACTACTCCGACCGCTGGCCAGGACCTGCGGCGACGGCAGCCTCACACCGCAGCCGAACTAGTCAACCGTCGTACTCCTCTCCGCGTGGGCATCCACTGCCGCGTATTCCCCGGCTCCATGTCGTCCCCTTCCTAGGCCTCGCCGTTGTCCTTTGCCTTGGTGCTCTCAGCGTGGCATGGTCAATGTGGTCAAGGAATGACTTCCATCGGAAGAGTACTGTATGTGGAGAGGCTGATAGCTGGGTCCACGGCCGCAGCAAGGAAGTGCCTCCTTTTTACGCGCAAAATAATGATTCCTCCACCTGACAACAGGGACCCACCGGACGGGCCACCGTATTTCATGAAAAAAATGTTTCCCCCCTGACTGCTAGGACCCACCAGCTACATCTTCGCACGCAAGGAAGTGCCTCCTTATCATCCTTGACAGTCGGGACCCACCTGGTCGAAGCGTACGTAGCATTGTCATTCTGGTCGCGAACATGTATGTAAATACGATTGGTCTGTCTGCAGGCTGCAGCGAGGAAGGGCACGTGTCGTAGTATAGGTGCTCACGTGTCGTAGTAGAGGCGCGCACATATCATGTCACGCAGTCCCATTAATATCGTGTACACGTACGTACAGCCAGGCTGCAAGAAAGTAAATACGGCCACGTACGTACATACGGGCGGGGTCTCGAACACCTACTCGCGCATACGTACGGCCAGGGCTCGTGTACATGCCTGGGTCGGAATAGAGAAACTGCATTGTCGTGTTCATCGGGCGGAAACAGAATGCGTCGTGTTCATCAGGAGCTAACCAGGTTGGACGGAACAACCGATCGAAATGAGGCCTGGCGTACTGCAGAACGGAGGAAACGACATTGTGTTCGACCGGCCACGGTCGAAACGCGATCCTGTTCATCGGGAGGGGTCTGGCATACCGCAAAATGGAGGAAACGGACTTATCTTGGACATCCTACGGTCGAAACGGGGTTCTGTTGATCAGGAGGGGTGTGGCGTACTGCAAAGCGGAGGAAACGGACTTGTGTTGGAGCGCTACAGTCAAAACAGGGGTCCTATTCATCGGTAGGGGTGTGGCATACCGTAAAACGGGACTCCACGGGCTAGTGTTCATCTCCACCGTCGACCTCCTCCAGCCTCCATGGGCTACTATTCATCCACCGTCGACCTGCTCTAGCCTCCACCTGTGACTGTTCATCCACGGGCTCATGTTCATCCAGCCTCCATCGCTCCTCGACCGACTACTGTTCAACTAGCCGTTTCCACGGTGTCCTGTTCCACCACCCCTCCATGGGCTACTATTCATCCAGCCCTCCACCGGCTACTGTTCAACCAGCCCTTCATAGGGTCCTATTCATCCAGCCCTCCACGGGGTCCTGTTCATCCACCCCAACCGGCTCGATCAGGGTCCTTTTCATCCAACGGCAACGGCCTCTACTACCACGGGTCCTGTTCATCCAACCCCTCACAAACTGTTCATCCCACCCCCAACAACACTCACTGTTCATTAATGGAAGGAGGTAGCAGGTTCGATCGGCTTTAGTTACCAGTAGTAGCGAAGGAATCGCTCGATCGAGTTTAGTTAACAGCTAGATCGATCGATTGCTCGGGTTTAGTAACGTGTAGCCTGAAGTGCAATCACTCGAGTTCAGTAGGCGAACGCCTCCTCGGGTTTAGTTAGATCCAAACGCTTCACACCCACGCGTGTACGTGTATGAGAGAAACGTGCATCGCTCGGCCGCCGACCACCCACCGTAACCGGGAACTCCCCGATATTTTCCAGTCCCTCGCTTCTACCATGATTTTTTCCATCATGGACGGCCCAAAGAATGCCATGCAGCTACGTCTCTGGCCCGCCTAGGACGAAAAGCCCATTTTTTTCATGATTTTTTGTCATAGAAGTAGGAGCCCACCACATCTATGATGATACCGGGTTTTGTCACAATTATCGTCATAGAAGTGTCCTATGCATGACAGAAAAAAATTCGTTCAGCCCAAAATGTCATGGATGTGTCTTTTTTTGTAGTGCTGCTAGCTCTCGAGATGAGGTAAACACGTGCACGCTAAGAAAACACCTCGTAGTTTTCATAGAAGGCACCGAGGGTGGCCTCGATAAAATGCCACAAACTGTCGTTTAAAGTAGACAACCACGTTGCGGCGTCGGCGCGCGAGGCGTCAACGGTGGCCTCGACAGCGAGGTGCTCCTCCAAGATCCGGGGGTCGACACGAATGGCAGCCATCGTGACCTCATTTGCACGTACGTCTGCGATTTGCTTCTCCGCTACCAAATGCTCCTTGAGATCCTGGCTATACTGCGTGCATCATGACTTAGAGCGGCGCTTATTTTGTGGAGGGGTCAGTGATTTGGGTGGAAGGTGTCATGCCGATGGTCGAGGCATGTGGGATGTGAAAGGAGGAGGATGGGGGTCAGGTGTGGATTACCTGCCTGGATAGGCGAGGCCGAGCAGCGTGAAGGAGGGTCGCCAGCAAGGAGGCGGCGCTGCAAGCAAGGAGTGAAGGTTTCAACTTGGAAAGGAAGGTGGAAACAGGGGAAATGTGGCTTTTGGTAAGGGGGAGGGGGAGGTAGATATTTCCGCAGAAGCCAAAAATTTGGAATCGCTTCAACGAAAAAATTGGCGCACAACGTGTCATTAGACACGGTCCCCTATTGAGAGTGGGCTGTGGACCGTAGCCGTCGCACCTTCTTGCGTAAGCCGTAGGTGTACTATACTCCGACGGTGCTCCAAGATATTTTGTACTGCATCTCACACGGTTGGTGATAATAAACTACGTGGGATCTACTTGATTTTTCGTCTTGATTTGCATTACATAATGGGGTCACAGCGGCAATGGACGGTGTTTGAATTGCTAGACCTTTTATCTACAGTGAACATGCAACTATGGGTGTCGTAAAAAATTGGAATTATTTAGGGTTCATTTGGAAATTTTATACATTAAATTGGTTTTCTAGCCATTTCATGTGCACAATTCAAAATTCAAGCACATGCACATGCTCCGGTGCACCAACATGTGTTCTAAAATCATATATGTGTCCATGGGTTTATGCTTATGTCCCATGCAAGAAATGGGAATGAATTTCGAACACCACGACACAGAGGCTCTCCAGCAAATCTTGAGGGACTTGCTTTTGTAATTCTAGTAAATCCAAAACCCATCTGAAATTCATGAACCTTGGCATGCTATCATGGAATGGCATCAATATGCTGGGGTAAAAAATATTGTCCCATTTGGAGTAGGTTGTGGTATAAGCTTCTCACAAAGCAGAGCTTCTCACAAGAAAGCCTCATGGTTCCGTTAGGGAAACGTGCCACCTTTGTGGACAAAACGATATTCGTTGCCTCTTCTTCCTTTCAAATTTTTTCCTGGTGTCAACATAGAACAACATGAGTGTCTTGTTAAATTTTGGATTGTTTGGGGATCGTTTGGACATTTTTATACGTTAATTGAGTTTTCTAGGCATTTATTTGCATAATTGAAAATTCAACTACATGCAGATGCTCCAGTCCATAAAACGTGTTTCAAAATCAAATGTTTGCCCTTGGTTGCAAGATTAGGTCACATGCAAGAAATGAGAACGAATGTCAAAGACCTTGACATTGTCGCTCGGCCACTAACATTGAGATACATGGTTTTAAAATTCTAGTAAATCGAAAAATCGTCTGAAATTCATGAAACTTGCCATGATGTGATGGAATGGCACCGACATGCTGTGGAAAAAATATTGTCCCATTTGGGGCAAGTGTGGGTATAAGCTTCTCAGAAACCAGAGCTTCTCTCACCACAAGCCTTATGGTTTCGGTAGGGTACGTGCCCCCTTGGGGGACAAAACGATATTTGTTGCCTCTTCTTACTTTCAAAATGTTTCTCATGTCAACATAGAACAACATGAGTGTTGTGTCAATTTTTGGGATTTTTCGGGGTTCGCTTGGACATTTTTATACATTAACTGAGTTTTCTATGCTTTCATGTGCATAATTCAAATTTGAACTACAGGAACATGCTCTAATGCATATAAATTAGTTGAAAATTCAAGTATGTGTCCTTTGTTGCATGCTTAGGTCCCATGCAAGAAATGGGAATGAATGTCAAACACCCTGCCACCGTCACTCGGCCGCAAACATTGAGATACCTGGTTTTTAAATTCTAGTAAATCCAAAGCTCGTCTGAAATTCATGAAACTTGGCATGCTATCATGGAGCGGCATCAACATGCCATGGTAATTTTTTTTTCTCATTTAGGGCAGGTTTGGGGATATGCTTCTCTCAAACCAGAGCTTCTCACAACAAGCCTGATGGTTTCAGTAGGGAACGTCCCACCTTTGGGGATGAAACGATATCCATTGCCTCTTATTGCTGTCAAAAAATTTCTCGTGTCAACACAGAACAACAGGAGTGTTGTGCTCAATTTTGGAATTTTTCGGGATTCATTTCGACATTTTTATACATTAACTGGGTTTTCTAGGTATTTTATGTGCATAATTCAAATTTTAACTACATGCACATGCTCCAGTGCATATAAATTGGTTGGAAAATCAAATCTGTGTCCTTGGGTGCATGCTTAGATCCCATGAAAGAAATGGGAATGAGTTTCAAACACCAGGGCACCGTTGATTGCTGGCAAAACATTGAGATACTTTTTTTTTAAAATTCTAGTAAATCAAAAACTCGTCTGAAATTCATGAAACTTGGCATGCTATCATGGAATGGCACCCGACATGCTGTGGTATTTTTCGTGTCCATTTTGAGACAAGGTGCACTCGAATAACGACCAACAAAGGCATTTTGAAAAAATAGCTACCACTTTAATATCTCAAATGTTTGTATAATTCAAATCGTGTATGTTTTGTTAACCATTCACGTGACACCACATGTCTTCGTTCTATAGGAGGTGTCATGCGGACAGCTACTTGACTGAACGGGAGGCATGTGAGCGGAGTCTGGTGCACAGGCTGACCGAGAGGCGTGCAAGCTGTCCTCCAATGCGCAGGCTCACTGGGAAGCATGCGAGTTGTATGCTGCCCAGGCTCACTAGGAATCAAGCCCTTTGACTTTGATGGCCGCCCACTTTCCTCTCCATTAATGGCGCCCGAGCTGCTGTTTAATACGGGCAGCCTTACTGTTCGCCTCTCATTCCCCTCCCTCCCGCAGACCTCCACCAACGCCATCGCGCAGAATGATCATCTGCCAATAGTCTTCAAGTTTGGTGAAGTCGACTCCGAGCCGGAGGAGATAAAAAATAAAGAGGAATGGGTCCTCATGGACATGGCCCCGAACGAGCCGGCCGCGGCCATTGCTGCCCCCACTCCCGTCCCAGCTCCCATCCCCACGCCCGCGCCAGCGACCATCCCCGTAGCATTAACGGGCTGGTCGTCGAGCACTATCGCAAAGATGGAAGCCGTGGGCGTCGATGAGGTCTCCGCGGACACGCGCGAGCTCGTGTACATGCCAGCGCCAACACCCGTGCCTGTCCGCGCCCCTCCACCCACCGTGGCGCCTGTCCCCGTGCGTTTGGTTGCACCCGCCACGCCCGTGCTCGTGCCCGTGTGCGCCCCTCCACCCACCGCGGCGCCGGTCCCCGTGCATTTGGCTGCACCCACCGCACTCGTGCCCATGCACGCGCCCCCCTTAGCGGCATGGGACGCTACCGTCAACCGCTACCTCTCAGCAGCACCAGTTGCCATCCTCTCACACAACAAATAACAAAGCAATGAAATGAACTTTAGCTCAAGCAATCCTCGGTGTTGGAAACACTTGCTTTGAACCATAACTGATTCTCTGGGAAGGGCCAACTACTGTCAATCTCGAGACCAACGCAGCACTGATCATCCAAGCTGAAGCGGCCTATATCAGGATGCATATTGTGATAGACAGGGTAGGGAACCATAGCAATGTCCGAGGTATAGATACAGTTGCTTATCATAAATGGTAGTAACGTTGTGTCAACAGCAGCTAGATCGCCTTTCACTATCATTGGATAGCTTTGTCCAAGGAAGAGCGAGTTTTCTCCAAGACTATTAATACTGAAACAGGGAGAAGGTGTTGGCGCTAGTACACTAGTATCCATCCCGAATACCCTGGAACGGATGTTGGAATAGGTCCAGAGAGTGCGACCATGGGAGACAACACCTGCTTCCTTAGTAACATCAGCAGTGCCCTGTATACATACAAGAAGAGGTGATCCATTGTAATAAGTTGCCAGGCACCACTGAGTATATAGGTCCTCCTCATCCTCATGCTCATGATCATCACCATCGTCATCTCCCCCTTGGTTATAAAAATTTTCAAGTATAGGTGGTGGAATGTTCACAGGACCTTGGGAACACAAGAAGGTTAATTAGTAAAGGGAAACTAGCTAACCGGCATGCATGTGGATGAAACAATTATAATTATGGTGGAAGACAAATGTACTGAAACCATAAGGATTCCATGCAAAAATAGTGCCACAAGTGGTGGCAACGAACACAAGACCCTTGTATTGAATTGCATCACAGTACTCATCCGTGTACAAAAATTGATTTTTGAGCATTATCCATCAAGGCGTGGAAGTAAGGACGGCAACAAGCTTGTCAAAGATAGCAACAACTTCATAGTTCTTGTAATCCTAAGAGGGGTTGGGAACTCGACAAATTTCTATCTTCCGTAGATGACAGTCACCATGATCGTATTTGAACGTACGTAGATCATCTTTGTGCTCAACCTTAGGGCAGTCTGTGATTTTTGGAAGTGGAACCCGGTGACGAGTGTACACATTCACAAGTTCCCACTCGTAGTTATACCCAATATAAACAACCCAATCTCCATTTGCGCCTGCCCAAGCCTTACCCTCAAGCGATGGCATCTTAACATCAAGCGCCATCAACTTGCACAAGGCGACGCTTCCGTCGTCCCCACGCCGGCGACCAGCGTCATGGCGAAGAAGATAGGGGAGATCAAAACGCTCCTGAACCCTTGGGTTCTTTGCAGTGATGTTATTTGTTGAGTCAAGAATGGACTTGAATGAACATTTCGTGCTTGCCGAGGTGATGACGTCGCACCGATCAATGAGTTCCTCCACCACGTCATCTTTCAGATCAGGGCAAGAATAACAGGGTCATTTCTGGCCTGTTCCCTCCATGGAGAAAACGATCGAACAATGGCAGAAGGAAGGGTGAAGGCAAATAGAGGGAGGAAGAGCGTGCGACAACAGTTTCAAATCAAGAGGGAAAGGCAAAGAGGCGGTGGAAGGTTGCCACGGTACAAGAAGAGGCTAGTGGGGAGTGAACAGTTGCTACAGAGGCCACACACTGGCGACAAGGCCGAGTGAACCGCATGCCGTATATCGCACACACCTTGATCTGGCTGACCGTTTCTTTTGTGTTGCCTAATCACAAACAGTTCATCCGAGTGAACCTTATGCTATATATCGCACACACCTTCATCTGGCTGCCCGTTTCTTTTGTTCCTCCTCGTCGCAAACAGTTAATTGAACTGAACCATATGCCCTGCATCACACACGCAACTAAAATCCAAACTATGCTTGATGCATCCGTCATCGCAAACGTTTGCACCTTTTTGATGGGTTTTTTACACCACGTTTGCGATTATTGCATCGCACACAGTTTCGTCGAAGGGTCTCTGATCGTAGTGTCGCGTTAGCAGCATCCTGCAGTAGTGAAAGCATCGATTAGTCCATTATAGAAGATATCAAATATTTCATTTTTCTTAAGAGGATGGTCAGGCAAAGCATTAAGAAATTGGAGAAGCCTCCCCCAAGCTTGTGGGAGACTCTCTTCTTCAATTTGCACAAAGTTAAATATTTCTTATAAGGCAGCTTGTTTCTTATGAGCAGGAAAATATTTTCCAGAGAGTAATAAATCATATCCTGGAGACTACGCACACAACTAGGAGCAAGAGTATTATATCAAGTCTTAGCATCACCCTTTAATGAGAACGGAAATAGTTTGAGAATATAATAATAGCGAATCTTCTCATCATGAGCAAAAAGGGTGGCTATGTCATTTAACTTAGTAAGATGTGCCACAACAATTCCAGTTTCATAACCATGGAAAGGATCAGATTCAACCAAAGTAATTAACTTTGGGTCAATAGAGAATTCATAATCCTTATCATCAACAAACATAGGTGAAGTAGCAAACTTAGGATCACATTTCATTCTAGCATTCAAAGATTTTTCTTTCAGTTTGCATAATAATTTCTTAAGATCATCCCTGTCATTACAAGCAAGAAAGTCTCTAGTTGTCTCCTCATCCATAACATAACCTTCCTGTATCTTAGCCAATTCATATCTAGGAGAACTAGATCTAATAGGTGTTTCAAGACTTTCAGTTTCAAGCTCTTCATTAGTTTCAATAATTCCATTAGTTTCGGCATTCTCAAAAGCTTTAGTTTTAGCAATTTGTTCATCACGAAATTCACCTAGTGGCACATTATCATCAAGCAAGGTACTGGCATCATCATGAGTATCATTCATAGCAGAAGTAGCATCAATAATAACTTGCGACATATCAGGATTAATAGCATCTGGTGGTGTTGCAAGTCTACTTATAATAGAAGGTGAATCAAATGTAGATCTATATGGCAGTTCCTTACCTCCCCTCGTCTTAGAGGGAAAAATCTTAGTCTTAGCATCCTTCAGATTCTTCATAGTGATAATTTGATAATAATCCCAAGTGACTCAACAAATATATCTATGCTCCCCGGCAAGGGCACTAGCAAAAGGTCTTGATAACCCACAAGTATAGGGGATCGCAAGAGTTTTCAAGGGTAGAGCATTCAACCCAAATTTATTGATTCGACACAAGGGGAGCCAAAGAATATTTGCTAGTATTAGCAGCTGAGTTGTCAATTCAAACACACCTGGAGATTAATTATCTACAACAAAGTGATTAGTAGCAAAGTAGTATGATAGTTTTGATAGTAGTAGCAACAACAGTAGTAACAGTAATAGTGATGGCAATGATTTTGTAGCAAGTGCAATAGTAACAGTAGCAGTAGTAACTTAGCAGGAACAATATAAGAGAAATTCGTAGGCATTGGATCGGTGAACTCGTTGGATGATATTCATCATATAACAGTCATAAACTAGGGCGATACGGCACTAGCTCCAGTTCATAAATATAATGTAGGCATGTATTCCATAAATAGTCATACGTGCTTTTGGAAAGAACTTGCATGACATCTTTTGTCCTACCCTCTCATGGCAGCGGAGTCCTATTGGAAACTAAGGGATCTTAAGGCCTCCTTTTAATAGAGAACAGGAACAAAGCATTAACACACAGTGAATACATGAACTCCTCAAATGACGGTCATCATCAGAAAATATCCCAACTTCTGTCACTCTAGGGTTTATGGATCATAACACGTAATAGGTGACTATAACTTGCAAGATCGGATCTAGAACATAGATATAATGGTGATAACATAAATGGTTTAGATCTGAAATCATGGCACCCGGGCCCAAAGTGACAAGCATTAAGCATGGCAAAGTCATAGCAACATCGATCTCAGAACATAATTGATACTAGGGATCAAGCCCTAACAAAACTAACTCGATTACATGATGAATCTCATCCAACTCCTCACCGACCAGCGAGCCTACGAAGGAATTACTCACTCCCGGTGGGGAGCATCATGGAATTGGTGATGGAGAAGGGTTGGTGATGACGAAGATCGAAGACCCCCCTCTCTAGAGCCGCAAATGGACTTCAAATTTGGCCTCCCGATGAAGAACGGGAGGTGGCGGTGGCTCCATCTCGTGAAATGCGATAATTCTTTCTCCTTGATTTTTCTCTCCGAATATGTGATTTTATAGTATCAGGGTTGAGGTATGCGGGGCCACCAGGTGGGGACAACCCACCTGGGCGCGGCTGGAGGGCGGCGCCTTGGTGGATTGTGCCCATCCAGGTGCCCCCCTCCGGTGGTTCTTGTCTCCAAAAATTATCTTTTATTGTATAAAAATTCCTCACAAAGTTTCGTTCCAATCCGAGAACTTTTATTTCTGCCTAAAAACAACACCATGGTAGTTCTGCTAAAAACAGCCTCAATCCGGGTTAGTTTCATCCAAATCATGCAAATTAGAGTCCAAAACAAGAGGAAAACGTTAGGAAAAGTAGATACGATGGAGACGTATCAAGCATGGATTGATCATTACGAGAAAGCCGAGCATAAAAGTTCCGAATAATAATTTCTCTGGAGAGCTCATGAGTGGGGCATGAATATAACATTAACTTAAGCCTCCCCCAATCTTGAGATATACTTTCTCCTTCACGAGGCTAAAAATTATATATATAATTTCGATCAGAATGAACTAGATGCATGGGATAAAACTTCTGATGAAATTCCAATTTCGATCGGTTGTAGTTCCAAGCTCCAATATCATCACATAACCTATACCATGTCAATGCCTTTCCCTTCAAAGATAAAGGGAAGACCTTCTTCTTGAGTTCATCCTCGGGAAAACCTGCAAGCTTAAATAATCAACAAACTTCATCCACATAGATTAGATGCATATCAGGATGTAGTGTTCCATCTCCTGCATAAGGATTAGCCAGCAGTTTCTCTATCATACCTGAAGGAATT